>NC_089743.1:70034970-70047470 GCF_040412425.1 Macrobrachium rosenbergii
TGAGGAAATCATTTATGGAGCAGCAGCCGCGCAGCCGCTGCCTCTCTCTCTCTCTCTCTCTCATACGAATATCATCTGCCTAAAAAGTAAAGTTTTCCAAATGAGATCACTTTAGTCCTATTTAATCTGACAACGCCAAATTAAGGCCTGAGACCTTTTCGGGCCAGACAGACAGAACCCGACGGACAAGTTACAACCATCCACAGTCAGAACCTTTTTGCCTAACCAGCGAAACCCTGGGTTCGATTTCCGAGCGAGGCGAACTGATTTGGGCGGGCCCCGTTACATATATTATGTTTTCCTTGATCTCATTTGTGAAGAAGGGCATGGGGTTTTAGCAACTTCATCCCACAAAAGTTGTTAAGAAGAGTGGATGTCAACACCCTGTAGAGACAACTCCTTTATTGGAAAAACATGTTATGAATATATATATATATATATATATATATATATATATATATATATATATATATACATATATATATATATATATATATATATATATATATATAGATAGACAGATAAGATAGATAGATAGATAGATAGATATTTATTATAATATACATATACATATATATACACATGTGCATACATATATATATATATATATATATATATATATATATATATATATATATATATAGCTCACATATACTGTGTGTATATATATATATATATATATATATATATATATATATATATATATGTCTGTGTGCGTATGTATCATTGGCATTTTTCCAGTTAGGGGTGGGTACCAGAGGGGTAGTTTCTTGCACTTCTCAGCAATTCTCTAGGGATGAAGTTCGTGCACCATGTGCTTTTCACGACCCCAGCAGACATTGTTACCAATTCACAGATGGGTCGAGCTGGTACCCTATCATTCAACTACGGTTGGCAACAAAGGAATAAAGAGCAAGTGGAAGTAGATGAACCTGGTTTACAAGCAACAGAAGAGGTAAAATGAATCAGGGAATAGAACAGAATGTGGAATTTATGCCAAAGGCCAACCGCTGGTATCTTTGAGGTTGTTCAGCGCTGAAAAGGAAATTGACAGATAAAACTTTGAAAGGCGTAACAGGAGGAAAACCTCGCAGTTGCACTATGAAGAATCAATTGTTGGGAGAGGGTGGAAATTAAGATGGAAGACAGAGAATACGATCGGAGGTACAGTAAAAGGAATGAAAGGGGTTGCAGCTAGGGGCCGAAGGAACGCTGCGAAGAACCTTAAGAAATTCCATTCAAACAAGACCCATAATTCCGTTCACATAATTTATAACCCTACAAACATACCCAACTGTACAATGGCAATGCCATTATGAATAATTCTATATATTTGTGATGGAGGAGGTTAGTGAATTAACAAATTATTAACCTAACTCATCGCGTGAGTGAATATGAACTGATATTTTTCTTTTTGTTCGTCTTGAAATGCTATTAACTGCTCTCTGTACACTGAAGGTAGATTTTCTGGGTCATTATGAGGGTGTCATCAATGAGAAAGTAGTCACTGCTCGCTCTCGCTTCTGCTCCTCTCTCTCTCTCTCTCTCTCTCTCTCTCTCTCTCTCTCTCTCTCTCTCGCTTGCACATCAGATTCGACTAAGAGAATGTAATTTTGTTTTACTTCACCTGACGAAATCTACATTAATTTCAAGTGAAAGACAGAGACAGAAGGGGAAATTATCTCTCAGAGGTTATTCATTCATCCTTAATGATGATAACTACCCTTGCTGTAACATGACCTACTTAGCGCGTTGATACGTGACTAAGACCTTTCGTCTCAATCTCCTTGAATTGAGAAAACAAATTTACAGCGTAAGAAAGGCTGATAAAGACAAAAATAAATTTATTAGCAGAAAACTGACAGAGAGAGAGAGAGAGAGAGAGAGAGAGAGAGAGAGACAAGAGAGGCAAGAAACCCGTCCACTGCGACTGTTCTCTCCAGACAGAAGGCAAACACCGGGTCTGCTTATCTTGAAGACAGTCATATGATCTGAAATTGGCCTAGAAGTCGAGCCTTCTCAGCCACGGAGGGGTGGATTTTTTCTTTAAAATTATTCCAAGTTCCTGATGTTGTACGTGTGTTCTGGGTAAAAATGTCGACGGTTTCTAGGTTCCGCACTTTGGTGAAAGAGGCAGAGGCACACTTTAGATGCAGAACATACGGAAACATGCATAAAATGCGAAGGCAAGTAGGCTACAAGAGGGGGTGGTTTTTAGGTGATAGGTTGGCACGGCCGCAGTGAAGGGAGGATGAAAAGTTCTAGGGGAACGTGTGCTAATGTAGTTTCAATTGTTCTACTGTTTGTTCGCAGAAAAAATGTATTCAAATGAAGACTATACGTAACTGTGCTCAGAAATTATGGAATGGCGGGGAAAGCGTTTGCTAAATTGTGCTATAAAAGAGCATATGGAATAATAAGTATTTGATGTAGTATTGAAAAGATAGATTACTAGAAAAGTTAAGTATACCTTAGTTTTACCAGACCACTGAGCTGATATATATCTAATCTATACTTAGTTGAAGCGAAAGTGAAAAAGAAAAGTTTGGATTGCAAGGAAATGGTTCAAAATGTGGTCATTCATGCCTCTCAGTTTTGATTTATGAAACTTTGGTCAGATGACCTGGCAACAGAACTGTCTGGTTATTCAGTACTTCATGCCTTTAAGGTACGAGAATTTGGTAAGAATTAAGTGAGCCAAGGCTAGGATTAAATATGAATTGGTAGAAACTGGTGGCGATTTTGAAATTCAAGGAGGGATTAATGGGCCGGCAAGCGTTGAATAGTACGTAGTGGAACAGAATAAAGGGAAGCATGGTGAAAGCAAAAAACCGTATGGTCTGAAGTGCAGAGGGGACCGGAGAAGAAAGTCAGAAAAAGTGAACTGATGAAATGCTTAAAGTGAACGTGAGTAAGAAGTTATTCCGAAGGGAGGTTAATGGGTAAATGATTCACAGAGTAAAGATGCATGCAGATACAGCGCCTGAGGACGTAGAAGTCTGAAAATAGACAATGGAAAACTGACAGAAATGAAGATTGCACGCGGCTCAAGAGAGAGGAGTTAGTTGCCAAGGAGACTGTCGAAGAATTAGTAATGAATGACACAGCCGAAGGATGGAAATGGATCAGGAATTAATAGGATTACAAGTATGTGCTTTGGTGCAACGTTAGTGAATTGTTTATCGATTTCCATTTTATTTCCTCATTCGCGAAATCGACTTCGTACATCGTACATAATTGATTTGCTGATCATAACTGAACCATCTATGAAGTGCACTAACGTTTTCTACTTGTCTATCAGCAGACTGGCCTAAAGAAAAAATCTGCCAAACTTATTCATCAAATGTTATTCCTCCTCTCCTTTTATCCAGTGAGTTTCATTTCCAGAACTTTCACATGAAATTTCACTATTATTATTCCAATCAATGAAAGTTTGAAGCTACATAATAGGAGGCAGAACGGGCAGAAATTATATGGAGAATCGTAATACCACAGGTTCTATGAATGTGCGTTATTAAAATCTGACGAGCCGTAAGTTCATCTAATAGACTATTACGTCTCGAAGTATCATAGATTACTTCAAGTGAAATTAGTACGAAGGAAGTGACTTGAAATACGTAATAAACTTTTGGATCGCAAGCCTCCCACATACCATGGGAAAAAGGTCACATCATTCTTTCCCTAGCACATGAAGTCGTGTACTGCAGGCCCTCATGCTAATACGAAAGGTAAAATGACTGGTATGATGACTACACGGTTACCGGTGGGTAACTGGAGGTTATCTGGTGTCGTGATTGCCTGGGTCATTGACGCCGCGATTACCAGTAAAAAAATTCAGTCGATACTTTTGAAACTGTCATTGAAAGTCCTATATATAAGAAATGCTTAGCCACTCCCTGGTCAGGAAATCAATTAAGTCTTGTAGGAAATTACATGACTCATGAATTTCTTGAGCGTGGTCAAGTAATCTCCGATTCCCATCGCAACAGAGAATTGCATTTGCATATCAAGATAAAGGGAGGACCTCTGTCTTTACAGGATTCAATATGGATTTCTACTGACTGGAAATTCAGGTTTACAGATACAGATATCATAGCTTAGCTCATCTGACTAAACAGGCAATACTATAGTATAAAAAGTAATGCAGGGCAATGTGAAAATTAAGTGAACCAAAAATAAATAAAGATGATTCGTCCCTTTTTTTAACAGCTCGAGAAATATAGTCATCTTTCATTCCAATGTGTTCCACATAACTGATGAGCTGCATTGTCTAATCCAGCCCCTATCACACTCTACAACGACAATGACCACGGAATATAAAATTTAGGCCGAAGGCCACGCGCTGGGATCTATGAGGTCAATCGGCGCTGAAAAGGAAACTGAGGGTAGGAAGGTTTTAAAGGTGTCACAAGAGGAAGACCTCGCAGTTGCACTGTGAAAAAAATTGTTAGGAGAGGGTGGAAAGTAAGATGGAAGGAAGAGAATATGAATGGAGATACAGTAAAACGGATGAAAAGGGTTGCCCCACACACGAGATACCCAAGTGCTACTAGCTGAGGTGAGGACATGGTCTAAGAATGACCACGGGTGAGGAGGCCCTCGTCAGCCGTAACCGACAAGAGCAGCGGCCTCCATGAAAAGAAGCTGATATCAAAGAGACCGAACACTGCACTCAGTCGTAAATCCGCGAGTCGAAGTTCTTTGTTGAAGTGAAGATCACTCACCGTCAATAACCTGTACACCTTTAGAACCCAACAGGAGAGATTCAATGACGCTTATTCTGAGAGTCTGCAGATCAAACAGGTCCGAATTCATTCATTCACAGCTCTTACATGCATACACACCCAATTACACGCATGTACTGAACTTGAAACCGTACCCGCTTAGTATAAAAGTCTTTAAAATCATTCATGCATGATAACTACATATGTACACCATTTACAGTGATGTCATATATGTTACTGTGTGTATATATATATATATATATATATATATATATATATATATATATATATATATATATATATATATATATATATATATATATATATATATGTATGTATATATATTACATATATATATATATATATATATATATATATATATATTATATATATATATGTATGTATATATATACATATATATATATATATATATATTAATTTTATCACATACACAATTGTTCTGCATAATAATCGAATTATTAAAGGACTATTCAAACTGGATGGTATCTAATGGAGTATTTATTCAGGAAAAGTTACGCTTCTTTCTTGGACAAACAGTCCACATTATCAAGTAAAGTTTTGACAAACAGTCCACATTATCAAGTATGCGACTGTTTGTCCAAGAAAGCTTAGACTTTTTCTGAATAAATACTTCATTAGATACCATCCAGTTTGAATGAGGTCCGTTTAGTAATGTGTATGTACATATATATATATATATATATATATATATATATATATATATATATATATATATATATATATATATATATATATCACAATAAAGTTTTCAATAGTAGCAGCTGAGCCAGACAAAATACGAAACAATAAACGTTATCACATTCTTACATAACCTGTTGAATCAGATGAACCTTCTCTGGAAACTACAACCAAATTTCCTCCATCAGAGGAGCTAAACCGATGCAGCGGATCCCATTCCCGAAACGAGAACTTTCCCAGCGGAGCACAACTCGATTTTCCTCTCCAAAGGAATTATTTCGCAATCTCGACGATCACTGAGGCAGATCGAGTGCCATCGGCACCGAATGCTTAAACAGTTCACGTATCTCTCCACTCGTTAACTGGTGGAGGGATTCATTTTTCCGATGTTCAGTATGTCATGCTTCATCCATGGCTTTGTTCCAGTGGTTAAAGGTTCCACTGATAAAACATATAGGCTTGATATAAAAGTGTACAATAGTGCTCCCATAATATTTTTGGCAAACTCTTGCCATTCTGATTAGCAAAATTAAACAACGTTGGGTCTATCCAATGCTTGGTTAGGTGACCAACAAGAAATGTGGTGGAGCGTCATCCAAGTATTTGTGTGTGAGAGAGAGAGAGAGAGAGAGAGACAGGAGCCGACTATTTTAGCTTTATGACCTAACGTCACAGCAATAGTCCTCAACACCGATAGCGTTAACTACAGACTGATAAAATATCATAAACCAAAGCCAAATCAAGAAAAATCCTTAACTTAGAGAGAGAGAGAGAGAGAGAGAGAGAGAGAGAGAGAGAGAGAGAGAGAGAGAGAGAGAGAGAGAGGAAATAGTGACTTATGTTTTCATATACCATGAAACTGTTTGATCCCAATTAGATTTGTAATGATCTCTTTCTGTAGTTTTTCGTACACTGCAAAGAAATGAAGCGAGAAAATTCATAACAAAAACTCAGTAAGTTCATCTTTGTACAGCTAAACACATTTCAAATGTATTAAAGAAAAAGTCACTTTATTAAATCAAAATGATTGGCCGTCTTCTTTTTATATAATGGACACCAATAACATAATTTGTACCTTGCAAAATTAATTTGTAAAAAATAAAAGGTACATGCGTTCACTGTCTAACACCTAGAATCAACTGTAATTTCACAGCTTTCCTGCCAGATGCATTCAATTCTCGTTCGCCAGCATTTAGGTACCTCTGAAATTCATGAAAATACAGCAGTCTGGAGCTGGCCTCGGCACGAATCACCAAGTCCAAAAAGCGCAAGACAGTTCAAGTCTCAACGTTCAGAGGCCAAGGCCGAGAAATAACCTGACTTCTCGACTGACAACACATACACACACACACACAAACACATAGCCTATATATATATATATATATATATATATATATATATATATATATATATATATATATATATATATATAATCATTAATCTACAAACGTCGTTTAATCATTGAAATCCAATACTTGCTACTTCGGGATTATCACCGAAGGGAATTATAAGTGATTAATGGATCGGCACCGAAGTTTCTTGGAGACTCTACACATTACCTTCCAACGTCTCCAGTCGGATATTCCCGAAGTAGCGTGAATTGGACATTAAACGAAATTTGTAGCTTAATGATTGTATATTAATCACGGTGATGTGATAAAAAAATTCATATAAATATAAATATATACATATATATATATGTATATACAGTATATATATTTATATATACATATATATACATGCATATGTACATTATATATATATGTATATATATATATATATATATATATATATATATATATATATATATATATATATATATATATATATATGTACTGTATATGTACATATATGTATATATATATATATATATATATATATATATATATATATATATATATATATTATATATATATTATATATATATATATATATATATATATATATATATATATAATATAACGAGAAAGACAGAGCTTTGGCTTCAGAGATGAATAACACCAATCTCATGCCTATTTGTCTTCTGTCTGCATAACTACCTATTAACAAACCCATAAAACAGGCATAGCAATTATTTCGCTATCACGGTTTTCACGATTTAATAAGTTCCAGACCACAACAAAACTTCCATTTGGTTTCGGAGGTGGTAAGAGACTCTCTCCCAAGTAGGCTATTAATGGGAGATTATTTGGTTACTTCAAATGGAAACTCCTGTGGAGATATGGGACAGTGTAGGTCAAGTATATAATTCAAGCACTGATATCAGTCTTCAGATCACTGTTTGGAACTTACTTATACAATTGCTTATTTTAGATTTGTATATGACAAAGCTGAAGTAACGTCTCTTATATTTTACTACATCTTGGATGAGAATTATGAGTGGATATTTGTATAAGAAAAAGTATAGGGCGGACCTTC
The DNA here is from genome assembly GCF_040412425.1 of Macrobrachium rosenbergii. Lineage (NCBI taxonomy): Eukaryota > Metazoa > Arthropoda > Malacostraca > Decapoda > Palaemonidae > Macrobrachium > Macrobrachium rosenbergii. The sequence goes on from NC_089743.1 coordinate 70,042,833, forward strand.
GTGGCGAAATTTCACAGACGTAAACATTTCTGACAACACCAGAGTTTGCGACAAAAGAAAAAAGAAATTCCCCCCTCAAGTTGTTAGTTCTGGACTATGTTATAAATTATCTAAGAACATGCCATGGGCAACCAATATACAAAATACTGAAATAACTTGCAAAATGTGTACGCACAAAGAAATCTTTATACCCTATTTAAAACAAAATTATTAATTTATTTGAACCGAAAATTAAACTATAAATATAGGATCATAATTCATCCAAAAGCAAACAGTATGCAAGATAGGAAATCCCAGTTTTACAATAAAAAAAAAAATTAATTCACCCCAAACACAATTGAACCTTCTTATACTGTAACTCATCGGATACGTAAAGAACAAGCTGTGCTACACATAATTGGAACTAACTCAAGTTATTGCTAAAACAAAAGTGCAACGAACTGTCTGAGCGTCTTCCGGAAGGATAAGAAGGAAGCAGCCGTTAACAGCACGGAAGATGACTGGAAAATCTGCCAAAATGAGGTAGAAAAAAATAGCAGCTGACAAACAGTAAGGTACAATGTTTGGTGAATTATTATCTGCCTAGTTACGCTAAAACTACGAATGACGACAATGGTGAAAAAAAAAAAAAAATGGTAACAATATTAGCAGGTCCGATCAGTCTACCTATGAATTACGGACTGCCGATGAGCAAGAGCACGTGCCGGCACAAGAAAAGAAAATAATCACTCATATCAATTCCAACAATAAAACTGAACTATTTCTCGGTAGAGGGTCTAAAGAACTAAATCTGTTGTAGCTCTCTGTAAATAGAACTTGAACACAAAACATTTTGCTTACATTCGGCCGTATAACAATGTTATCGAATCAACACCTACTCATCAAAGAGTCGCTTTTGAATCGCAGGATAAGATCAAGAGACAACGCTAAATTCCCATCCTGTAACTCATGCCGCATGGTTGGCTATGGGTGATCCCCTTCCTCAAGTTACTGTATAAGCAATTTGTATAAGGAATTTTCCTTAAAGTACAATACTCAAGAACAACGTTCTGCAGAATGTAATGTTTCAGGTACGCTGATGACCCATCATTTATTTGACCAAGAACGGAAAGGTAAAACTTTCTTTGGTAAATTCAATAAATCTGTCCCATCCATAAAATTTACTATGGAAATGGAAGATGACGGTCGCCTACCCTTTTTGGATTGCTAAACAAAAAGAATAAATGGATTTAATATATAAAGCTCAAAATAAATATGTAAAAAATACAGATTTTAAGGGAGGTATGTTATAATGTATAGTTTACGGAAGGTAGTAAACCTAGGTCTAACAGAAAAAGAAAAACAAGATTTGTTTTCACACACAAGCTTAGGGTTCCTCCTCTATCTGTCACGTGTGAAAATTTTTTCCAGCTCCCCGTTTGTATGTTTGTCCTATACTCCCAGCATATATATATATATATATATATATAGTGTATATATATATATATATATATATATATATATATATATATATATATGTATATATATATATATATATATATATATATATATATATATATATGTCCTATACCCTAGCATATATATATATATATAGTATATATATATATAATATATATATATATATATATATAGTATATAGTATATATATATATATATATATATATATATATATATATATATATATATATATATATATATATATAATGTAGTGGGAAAGGTATTCACTTTTTATAAACTGTCTGTTGTACTGCTCGATAATTAACTATGTTGGAGCTTCACTTATTAAAATTAGATGCCAATATCTTCCAAATTTTCACAAGTTTTCCTTTAGCCTATATATATTATGTTTCTAAATACTTTTATTTTAGTATTTAAAACTGTATAATCCTTTCCACCTTTCAACGGGTAGTAGTGACCGAGTCTTTATCTGAAGGGCACATTGTAAAAATTCTTGACTTAGAATTTCAATTAGTCTATGGGTATTCAGAAATTTTATATAAGTTCACAAGTCACTCCAAGATTTCACTGTCACTTCCCCACACATCTCACACACTCCCTGCCCTGATGCCTTTTGCTGACTGCCTCTCCTTTCATAGTCTTCATATATATGGGAATTCATTGGACGCCGAAATCTGGTATAATTTTCCCAAGTTTCGTCCAGATGGGCTTCCCTTTTCCATTAATGTTTCACGTTTAATTGTCTATACAATTCGTTCAACAGTTGTTATCGAGTTAATGTTATGGTGTGCGAGAGGTCACTGGGTGAGGTCAAGATCTCAATTAGCTCTTCTGTCCAGCGCTGTATGTGATAAACGCTTTAATTCGTAGGGCGACGAACGGTCAAACTCGGCATCTGGGATCACTTAGTTTCGTTACCGCCCCTTTTCTGTTTCGCTCTCTCTCTGTCTTTATCAAAGATTTTAAGTATGCCCTCGTGCATATATTAAGATATTTAGTTTATTCAATTGTAGACTTGATTCCATTATATATATATTATATATATATATATATATATATATATATATATATATATATATATATATATATATGTAATGATTAACATAGATGAAATCCAGAACAAAATTGGTAATGTTGATAAAGATGTAAAGACCATGACAAACATGGACAAAACTTATGCTGAATCACTGAGGACAAAAAAAAGTGCTTCTGATCAAATCTACAAACGAAGAGAGCACGGCAGCTAATGAAAAGCGACAAATTATGAGTAAAATAACGGCGCCAGTTGAACAGGTTAAAACAACAAGAGATGGACACTAATTTGTAAGATTTCCAGACAGGAAAAACTTAGAAAAGGCAAAAATGGAGATTCGGAATATCAACATTATATCAGTCAATGAGAAGGGTAAACTTAAACCCAAAATAAAAGTAGTCTAAGTTCCGAAGGATGAAGATGACATTGTCGATAACATTGTAAAGAAAAATCCATGGATAGGTAACCTCATTTCTGAAAATGACGACCTGAAAATTTTAAAGGAAATGATAGCCAAAGATGACAAAAAATGACGACCTGAAAATTTTACAGGAAATGATAGCCAAAGATGACAAATATAAACAATATCATCAAATGCACACCACAAATACGAAAGGCTATCTATGATAGAGGTGACAAATTGTGTACACCGTATAGCCGTTGCAAAGTATTCGGCTGTTACATGCCCTATCAATGCTATAAATGTCAGGAATTTGATCACAGCGAAGCAAATTGTAGAAATGACCAAGCTTGCCCGAGAAGTGGTGAAAAACACAAATCAAATGAATGTGCTAGCAACATCTTCAAGTGTAAAAATTGTTTAAAGAAAGGTAATAGTGATATTAAACATAAAACATATGATGGCAATAAGTGCACAGTATATAAAGAATATGTGTCAAAGGTGAAAAATAATACGGAACGTGGCTTTGACTAATAATCCTCTATGCAATTTAATACGAAGAAAGGAAATAAAAAAAAAGAACTAAAGACTCTCCTATCCTGCAGGAGCTACGATACTGACGAAAAAACACTGAAAGACAATTATAAAATATAAGAAGCACCTTATTTTGAAAACGTACCGTACAAGGGCCCGCCAGAGAGGGAATTATCCCTGTAGAGGGCTGTACATAAACCAAAAAGTGGAACAGAGGTATATATATATATATATATATATATATATATATATATATATATATATATATATATATATATATATAGTAATTCCTACCACAATGTATTAGGCCCTTTTGTCTTGAAGATGAAGCTGGCAGAATTAATACCCTGTGGTATGTCTGCAACATATGCATCACGAGTTTTCCAGTGATTTAAAGAATTATATACATATGCATTTGTGTGTGTTGTTCATGTAAGGGTAACAGGAACTGATTACCTAAACCTGAGGAGACGTCATGAAACCCTGAACATTTACTTGGGAAAAGCGTCAACCAAACTGATAAAATCCTTTTTTTCAATATCCTACTTAGTATTAGCTGGCATAATAGGTTTCTTACGCTTAATTTACAGCATGTGTTAATTACAGACGGGGAATTAGCCTACGCCTACAAATAGGAACTTTATCAAATAACTGTCACTACGCCCAAACACCTTAGCGAAGACTGAGGGGTTTGTATTTTCTGAATACTTTCCCGAAACTCTAATTATCGAGGACAAAAGAAAAGATGCCGACACCTCAGTCAAGGCGATGGGATGTACACCTGACACAAAGGGAACTGCTATAATGAATAACACGGCATTGCATTACTGCAACTCATCCCAAATACTGTAAAAGGGTTGAAGAGAGAGGCCAATAACTGCATAACATCAAAACAGCTGCCCTTCTTGTCTGAATTAGCGGAGTGGGAAGTGAGTGAGTCACAGACAACGTATTTCATACAACAAATACTTGTGGCACGGTCCTTACTTTCTGCGGTAACTCATCAACTCTCTGCCAGAATTTTGTTTCTTTGTAACGAACGCGTATGATATGCTGCAAAAAGTCTCCACAGTATTATTCGATCTTACCAAGCGCTGGCTACCTAACAACCTAAAGAATACAAGCTACTCATAAATTTCAAAGGTATTTAACAACAGTATTAAAAATGTCATACATATCTATATTACCCATATTTTGACAAATGTTTGAATAT
>NC_089743.1:70052470-70159970 GCF_040412425.1 Macrobrachium rosenbergii
CTTCCTACACGATGGCTGAGCCGACACTGCATTTAGTTGTTGGACTTTGTACAGCAAAATGAGTCGGGCGAATGTAAAGACCCCGCGGCTCATATCGGTTACGTTCAGTCGCTAGTTAAGGTGGACACATGTCCACCATTTGTCGTAATATGCAGACAACAAAATTATTATGGGCTAAGTTATTCCAAAGGTAAAGTGAATTGATATTACCGGCGCACACACACTCACACATACACACACACCTACAGTATATAGAGTATAGCAGAGTATATATATATATATATATATATATATATATATATATATATATATATATATATATATATATATATAAACTGTAACAAAAATATTCTGGCACGACATTTTGATAATAAAAAAAAAACTGCGTGGGAATGAAAATGCCTGTATCGTTGCAGTTTTTACAAATAGCTTTCAGTCCCTAATTGAAGAGTTTGTTCAGAATTTGAAGTCTCTTCTGACGGTTAATAACGCAGATTTAAACCATGAAAATAGGATATACATCAATTAAGCTCCGTAAAGTGAAACTATACAAATAGTAACGAAATCCATCGTTTATTTTATGTTGATTGTGTCAAATTTTCTCAGACATTACAGGCTCCTCTGGGAGCAAGAGCCCGTGCCAGCAAAGAAGTCTGGCTTAAGGTAAAACAAAATTCCGTAGCGCAACTCGAACACCCCTTGTTGAGGTGTATATGAACGCACCCAGGTCTGGGTGTCTATATAGAAAGTGAAAGTGGTGACGTCACTGCATCCCGCTGAATGTCGACTGCATCATTGTTGAAATGTTGAAAACATGAAGTTGTCACCAAATCGGAGGTCAGTTGCAGAAAATGAAGTTAAATAAACATCTCGCGAGCTCGTTTTGGTTTGTCTTCTGATCGTAAAAGATAACAACGACTGAGACTTAAATTTGGTGCGACGAGGAAATACAGAGAAACTAAGACTCTGTCAATCGCTAAGCGTGTTCGAGAGAAGCCTCACCATCTGTTTTCCATTCGAAGGTCATGTTAACATAGTAATGGTAATAGAATCGTGAGACCTTGAACAAGGTCAAAGGTTACAAGTTCAATAAGACCTTGATTCAGATGCCTTCCTGCAATACCAAAAACAAAAACAAAACAACACAAATGACTGCGCCATTACTGATGATACATAGTTTATGATATGGAAGTTATTAGTACGTTAACAATGCAATGCATCAAAAATGACGAAGTAAAAGCAATGCTGAACAAGTACTGCTTGTACGAATTATGATTTGTCCTTTCGCGCGTTTGTTTCCTTTCGGATACATCACAGTCGAATTGAAATATCTGATGACTACTTCACCACAGAACAATTAACTTCAAGTTTTGTCATTTTACACTCAAATAATTACTACATTGATCCTATGAATCTAAATTATTGCATTTTACAATAGGCTTTTCCTACATAATGCATGCCAGAGAGTTTTCATTGTACATACACACGCACACACACAACATACACATACATGTATATATGTATATCTATACATGTATGTGTATGTTGTGTGTGTGCGTGTGTATGTACAATGAAACCTCCTCTGGCATGCATTATGTAGGAAAACCTATTGTAAAATGCAATAATTTAGATTCATAGGATCAATGTAGTAATTATTTGAGTGTAAAATGACAAAACTTGAAGTTAATTGTTCTGTGATGAAGTAGTCATCAGATATTGCAATTCGACTGTGATGTATGTATTTGTGAGTAAAAACCAAGCACCTGATGTGAACAGAATCCATATGTCTTCCCAGTTTTAAAAGACTACAGTTCATATTTTCTAAACTCAATCCAGTTTAGTGCTCTTGCCGTTTAATCAGTTTAGTGGGTAATTTTTCCCTTTAAATGAAAATTGTAATATGGCCCCTGTTCAAAAGGTTTGTAGAAGTATCATGTGCAGCGGGCCAGTCATCTTCATACATGCTCTCCGAGGTTGCAGGAATCATATACCTTGAGTGTGCTGTAGATACAGACATTTTGCATCAGGAAACATTATAAGTATTTTTTTGTACTCTTTTGGAACGCTGACGGTGAGTTTGAGCCCAGACTTGTTCAAAATGATGTTATTGATTATTCGGACTTGATGAGACGCAAGGCTCTTATGTGTGCTAACCTCTTGAATTATTTGTTAGAGGTAACTTATTTGCTCTTACCAGTTTCTTCTCGGTGTTTTAAAGCCCAGGCTTATTCGGCTGCGTCCTCAAGCCCTAAAAGTCAGTCTTAGACCTTTGCTCTTTATTTAATTCGTATCTGTGACCAGATTGTTGGCCTGACCCAAGAAGTACGAATGATGAACTCATGTGCAGTGACTGGTTCCTCAAAATTAAAAAAGCGAGGTGAAGTTACTACTACTCTTAAAGAGGAGGTTCAGAATGGATCAGTGAGCTATGAGTAATGTCATCAGATGGCTATGAAGTTGAACTCCAGCATGTCTAAATCATTGTTAATTATTTGCCTTTTTTCACCGGTTGATATTTCATGATTAATGCAGTGGGCTATCCTGACACCATTATCTAGTCTTGATTACTTACCACTGCCTATTTTGCTTTCTTCATTTTCTTCCCGAAGTTGATGTACATGTACCTTTTGTTTTAGTCTATTTTCTATCAGTATAAATTAGACCAAAAAAAATGTACATAGACTCATCGATATTTAAGATATTTAAACTAGTTCTTTTTGATTGCCGCCCATCCCCAGAAATGCTTTGTAAGGCTTCAAATCTGTTTCGACATTCAATTGCAATCCTCTCGATATTCATTTCCAAGAAGCTTTATTGTATTAAACCTAAATGCCCAACAGTTTTGTTGGGTGTTTTAATGTCAGCTTTAGTGTGGCAATGACAAATTGGCGATCTTTGTTGATTTGCTGACATCTGCTCCTCTGCAGCTCCTGACATTCCTCAGAGTCCGTTTTCTCTCTCGGTTAATAGCTATTTGATCTGTTATTCGATTTCTCTCTTGGTTAATAGCTATTTGATCTGTTATTCGATTTCTCTCTTGGTTAATAGCTATTTGATGTGGTTCCAATCTCCGTTAATAGCATTTTCTGTTATTCGATTGTAGCTATTTGATCCATTATTCATTTCTCTCTCTCGGTTATAGCTATTTAATCTGTTGTCATTCATTTTCTCTCTGGTTAATAGCTATTTGATCCATTATTCATTTTTCTCTTCCTGGTTATGTATTTGATCTGTTATTCATTTTTCTCTCTTGTTAATAGCCATTTGATCTTTGATCTGTTATTAATATTTGATCTCTCGGTTTCTTTTCTTTTGATAGCTATTTGATCTGTTATTCGTGTTCTCTCTCGGTTAATAGCTATTTGATCTGTTATTCGTTTTGACTCTCGGTTAATAGCTATTTGATCTGTTATTTGTTTTCTCTCTCGGTTAATAGCTGTTTGATCTGTTATTCATTTTCTCTCTCAGTTAATAGCTATTTCATCTGTTAATCATTTTCTTTTTGGTTAATAGCGCCATTTGGATCTGTTAATTCTATTTGTTTTGTTTTAGCGGTTAATATTTTGAACTGTTATTCGTTTTCTCTCTCGGTTAATAGCTATTTGATCTGTTATTTGTTTTGTCTCTTGGTTAATAGCTATCTGATCTGTTATTTGTTTTGTCTCTCGGTTAATAGATATTTGATCTGTTACTTGTTTTCTCTCTCGGTTAATAGCTATTTGATCTGTTATTCGTTTCGCCTCTTGGTTATTAGCTATTTGATCTGTTATTCATTTTGTCTCTCAGTTAATAGCTATTTGATTTGTTTTTCGTTTTGTCTCTTTGCTAATAGCTATTTGATCTGTTATCCATTTTCTCTCTTGGTTAATAGATATTTGATATATTATTAATTTTTCTCTCAGTTAATATCTATTTGATCTGTTACTCGTTTTGTCTCTCGGTTAATAGCTATTTGATCTGTTATTTGTTTTCTCTCTTGGTTAATAGCTATTTGATCTGTTATCCGTTTTCTCTCTTGGTTAATAGATATTTGATCTATTATTTGTTTTTTCCCTTGGTTGATAGCTATTTGATCTGTTATTCGTTTTGTCTCTCAGTTAATTGCTATTTGATAAGTTATTCGTTTTCTCTCTCGGTTAATATCTATTTGATCTGTTATTCATTTGGTCTCTCGGTTAATAGCTATTTGATAAGTTGTTCGTTTTCTCTCTCAATTGATAGCTATTTAATCTATTTTTGTTTTTCTCTCGGTTAATAGCTATTTGATCTGTTATTCGATTTTCTCTCTCCGGTAATAGATATTTGATTCGTTATTCAGTTTTGTCCCTCAGTTAATAGCTATTTGATTTGTTTTTGTTTCTCGGTTAATAGCTATTTGATCTGTTATCCGTTTTCTCTTCCGGTTAATAGCTCTCTGATCTTTATTCATTTTCTCTCTCAGTTAATATCTATTTGATCTGTTATTCGTTTTCCAGTTAATAGCTATTTGATCTGTTATTTGTTTTCTCTCTTGGTTGATAGCTATTTGATCTGTTATCCATTTTTCTCTCAGTTGTAGATTATTTGATCTGTTATTCGTTTTCTCTCAATTGATAGTGCTATTTGAGCTTTTTATCGTTTGTCTCTCTGTTATTAGCTATTTGATTCGTTATTCGTTTTCTCTGCAATATCTATTTGATCTGTTTTTCATTTGTCCACCTCTGTTAATAGCTTCTTTCATCTGTTGTTCATTTTGTCTCTCAGTTGATAGCCATTTAATCTGCTATTCGTTTTCTCTCTCTCCAGTTAGTGATATTTGATCTGTTATTCATTTTCTTTCCTCAGTTAATATCTACTTTGATCCGATTATTCATTTTGTCCTCGTTTAATAGCCATTTGATCTGTTATTTGTTTTCTCTATTGCTATATGATAGCTATCCGTTTCTTCTCTTATCCATTTTGTCTTCTTGGTTAATAGCTATTTTGATCTGTTATTTCTTTTCTCTCTCAGTTAATAGCTATTTGATCTGTTATTCGTTTTCTCTCTTGGTTAATTGCTATTTAATATGTTATTAATTTTTTCTCTCAGTTATTAGCTATTTGATCTGTTATTCGTTTTTCTCTCAATTAATAACTATTTGATCTGTTTTTCGTTTTGTCTCTCGTTAACAGCTTCTTTGATCTGTTATTTGTTTTCTCTCCTCAGTTGTAGCCATTTGATCTGTTATTCTTTCTCTCTCTCGTTAATAGCTATTTGATTTATTATTCATTTGTCTCTCCAGTTAATAGCCATTTGATCTGTTATTCGTTTTTCTCTTTTGACTGTTATTCATTCTCCTTTGATATGTTTTTCGTTTTCTCTCAGTTAATATCTATTTGATCTGTTATTCGTTTTCTCTTTGGGATAGCATTTTGATCTGTTATTTGTTTTCTCTCTTGGTTAATAGCTATTTGATCCTTATTCGTATTCTCTCTTAGTTATAGCCATTCTGAACTGTTATCTGCTCTTGTCCAGTTAATAGCTATTTGATCTGTTATTCATTTTGTCTCTCAGTTAATAGCTATTTGATCTGTTATTCGTTTTCTCTCTCGGTTAATAGCTATTTGATCTGTTTTTCGTTTTCTCTCTCAGTTAATAGCTATTTGATCTGTTATTCCTGTTCTCTCTCAATTAATAGCTATCACAGTCTAAGTTATTCAAAGTTCTCTGAGTTAATAGCCATCTGACTGTTATCTGCCTTCTTCTTGGTTAAAGCTATTTGAGCTGTTATCAGTGTTCTCTCTTGGTTAGTAGCTATTTGATCTGTTATTCATTTTCTCTCTCGGTTAATAGCTATTTGATCTGTTATTCATTTTCTCTCTCGGTTAATAGCTACTTGATCTGTTATTCATGTTCTCTCTCGATTAATAGCTAATTGACTGCTATTGATAGTTTTCTCCTGCCAGTTAACATCTATTTGATCTGTTATTCGTTTTCTCTCTCGGTTAATAGCTATTTGATCTGTTATTCGTTTTCTCTCTCGGTTAATAGCTATTTGATCTGTTATTCGTTTTCTCTCTCAGTTAATAGCTATTTGATCTGTTATTCGTGTTCTCTCTCGATTAATAGCTATCTGATCTGTTATTCGTTTTCTCCCTCAGTTAATAGCTTTTTGATCTGTTATTAGTTTTCTCTCTTGGTTAATAGCTATTTGATCTGTTATTCGTTTTCTCTCTCGGTTAATAGCTATTTGATCTTTCATAGCCAAGTTGAATTGATTTGGACATAGAATTTAGGCCGAAGGCCAAACACCGGGAGTCTGGGACTTTGAGGTCATTCAGCGCTGAAAGGGAAAGTGACAGTAAGAAGGTATGAAAGATGTAACAGGAGGAAAACCTCGCAGTTGCGCTGAGTCGATTGTTAGGGGAGGGTGGACAGTAAGATGGAAGAAAGAGAATGTGAAACGCGGTACATTAAATGGAACGAGAGGGGGTTGTAGCTAGGGACCGAATGCACGCTGCAAGGAACCTTAAGTAATGCCTACATTGCATCGCATGAGGTGAACTGACGGCACTAACCCCATACGGTGATCATAGCCAAGTGATCTATTTCGTTTTTTTGGTGGACATCTTGAGGTATCCAAGTGTGTTTATGGATCTCCTTTTGTTGGAAAGCTTAACTCTGTGGCCACAAATTTAAGTTCGCTTTAGCACCTGTGTCGTTTATCATTAATGAGAGAGAGAGGAAGATCTGTTCAAGTACGTCACATACAAGTGCAATACAGCGGTTGTCTATAAACATAAATGTTGTTATAACTATGCTAATCAAATTTCATTGCCACTGTCAATGAAAGTCGCTGCTAAACCCTACGGGTTTTGCACTTTCATTTTCGTTGATGAGACGCTAACGAAACGAGGACATTTTACGAGATGTGCTGGGTTCTTTCTCACGCGCGTTTTCAACGTATGATCAACTTTTATTAGGACTCTAAACTTTTTTTATGGCATCATATTCTAAGTCCTTTTTCATCACGTATTATTACAGAATTTTTTTTCTTATGTCTCATCGTTTTATTGAACATTTTCCACCTGAAAGGCTACTCATGTTCCTTTCGAAATTCCCTTTTCGCGTCGCCTTTCAGTGAACGCTTTCCATGCTGTTGCTCTGACCATTATCTATCACGCTTACTTATTATTAAAGTGAAACAGTAATATAATTCAAACTAATTTGAGAATTTTAGTTATAAATGGTTTATCACTGATATGGCGGAAGACTTACTGCCCAAGCCTTTAAAACTCAAACTCTTATATAGGCTGAACCCTGCTTCCAGACTTGGTTCATTCATGCTCTCAGACACTTTCACATAGCATGCATACCTCGAATACCTGTGTGGACGTGTTTTGGTAGCATCATCCTCATCATCATCAGAAGCAGCAGCTGCATTCTGCTCTCTGGCAGGTCATGATAAATTATTCATACCTCCGTTGCCTTTATTACCGTTGCAACATTCCCTCAGTTCATCAGTCATTTCAAGTTTTATCTCGTTTTTTCTGTAATGTAGTCTACTGCTTCCCTTTTCAGGTCCAGACCTCCTGCATTAGTTACGCAGAGCACACACGCGTCAACACGGGCATCTGACATCATATCCAAGGTTATAAAAACGCTCATTCTGTCTCAAAGCATGTGCATACTTCATTTTCAAAGGAACTATTTATAATTATTCGTGTCTTCAATATACATGTGTAGCCAATGGTAGCAAAATGTTTTACTGTCAGTGTTAGGTCTTCGGAACCTTTTTTTTCGAGAGAAATTACATTAGACCTCATGAAAACATCCAGATCAGAGATTCTTTGACATAGTCGCAGTTGTATCAAAGAGAAGAGAGGGAAAATGGACGTCTTCGAATAAGCTCGTTGGCTCTCTTCACTCGAATTTGCATTTGTTTAAAAAAAAATTTTTTGCCACTTTTTTTAATGAGTTATTTCTTAATTTTAGTTTGTAGAGGACTGCATTCCACATCACGCAATGCACCATTTATTTCGAGGACACACAAAGTGCTCTGAATATTCACTTTTAAATCTGCATGGAGAAACCATTTGTCTTTTTTTCACTGGATGAAATTCATGAACGTAACCAGACAATCCACGCCGTCTGAAGCTCTAACCACTAATGGAAAAAATACAAAATGGAAAATCCCTAAAACAATTGTAATGCAAGTATTTCTTCTCTCGAATCACAGAGTTCCCACCGGCGGCAAATTCCCATTTGACCTTTGACCTCTACGCATCATCTTGATCTTAGCCTCGCTCTGCACATCAAGCGGAGTATGCTTGTTAGATATGAAGTCTCAGGCTCACTGAGCTCAAAAGTTATGGCCAAGGTTACATTTTTATTTGACTTTTGACCTTCAAGTATAGCCTGCAACTTCACCTCGTTCGAAACGTTTGACCTTAACCCCTTTCTGTACATCTATATCATTAACCGATTATGCGCAGCAACTGTGAATATTTATCTTGTGTGGTTAGAAAGCTATGGCCAAGAATAGATTCCCATTCGACCTTTGATCTCTGGGTATGACCTGGACCTTGACGCCACTCGGCACATTGGCTTCGTTACCAGAGCTTGCATTCCAAATAAGAGGTGTCTGTTGTTGTTATTATTGTGTGTATTATTATTATTATTATTATTATTATTATTATTATTATTATTATTATTATGAAGGAAAGCAGCCCAGTGCAGAAACAGAAACATAGAAGCAAAGACTAATCTGTACAAGAGAAATAACGAGGAAAAATCAAATACATAATGTAAACTCTGAAATGAGACTCACATTAGAAGAATCAACAAAAAAGCATTTGCTCTCTCCTTAACTTGTGAAGATCATTCTGTAATTTGGCCTACAGCTGGTATAAGACCTTATGGTACAACGTCTCTTGAAATAAGAGACAAGACTAAGAGAATGAACTGCTTAACTGACATCATGTGTACATGGGATGTCTGAAAAGATCTGAATGCAAAGGATCATCAGAATTATAAAGAATTTTAATTCACAGAATTTAAGTTTTTGAACAGCACTTTAAGATGCGCGTCAACCACCAAAGACTAATATTAGGGGAACATTATCTTAAATATGTCGGAACAAGAGAATAAAAGAAAATTCTCCAGGATAAATGGCCTTCAAAATTTCCCGAGGTTAAATACCTGTTTGACACTTGACCTTAAGAGTATTACCTTGATCTATGGATACACCGCAAAAAAAGGTTGAATCCCATCACCCTTATAATATGATACATATTGCCGTAAGTCTGAAGCGCTTTCAAGACTTTATCCTTAGCTTTCAGGACATAGGAAGACTGGACAGACAGACATCCATGAACAGACCGACAAGTCGCCTACTAATAATACTCAGTATTTGAAAATGTAACGAATTCATAACAAACAGGAATGATCATCAGCGCTTAGTCACTGAAATTAGATCCTTCACATTCTCAGTTGATGACTGATCCCCTTTTCCTGCCGAGACTACCAGATTTGCTGAACAGCAGCACCAATATGCAGTAAACGTGCCTCGCTGTCGAACTTCTCAGTTCCATAAGTCCTTTATTCCTCACACCGCTGGACTGTAGAACAGTCTCCCTGAGGATGTTGTGCAATCGGAACTTCAAAAGTTAAAACAAAGATGCAATGCATTACTGCCTCAAGCAATTCTCCTTGCATTTTATATTTTACTTACATTTTTATTAATGAATTGGTTTTTTGTTGTTGTTGTTAATTTATTGTTTCTTTTCTGAAAACTGATCTCTTCTTTCTGTATTTCCGATTACCGTCTGTTACTTCTTTCAAATGAACCTCATATTGTTTGGAAGCTTAAATTTCAAGTCAATGGCCCCTATGCGCTTGTTCCATATGAACAGGGTTCATGTTCTAAATAATAATAATAATAATAATAATAATATCCAAAGCAAAAGCAAAGGTTATTATATCCAAATAAATCGCGCCTGAATCGAAAGGGTTAAGAAAGCGGAGACGCGGTCAATACATCGCTGGTAATTACTGCCACTGGAAAGCCTTCTAAGACCACAAACAGAGACACATCGGAGCTTTCGACTGCAGCTTGTGTTTTACAGAACCCCGCAACGTGACAAGAAAAGCCAGGAAAGGAGGCTCAATGCTACGAGAAATTTCATTAAATGTATAGCCTAGAGAAGCAAAATACTAAGAATTTTATTTTAAGTTGTAGAACCAAAGAAGCTGTCTGAACTTTAAGGTATGCTCATAACAGTCATCTTCGGGTAATGTTAAAGTTAATGATAAAATATTATATATGCGAATCTTCATTCACTTTATTAGAGATTTAATACTTCCTCTGTGTTCGTTACTATGAAAAATAAAATCATATAAAAGGGAACTCGGCAAATTGTATTTGTATCTGTTTTTCAAAAGCATGCGTCTATGAAACCGATTATGAAGCTAACTGCCCACTTAGTATTCAAGGGTGTCTAGGTAAGCTGATCGCATAAAAGTACACGGTCACTAATTTTTTTTTCTCTTGAGTCTTGACTGACCATATGGATGACAGAGGAAACGGTCGTTCGTGAATATTTATTTACCTTGTATTTGATTAACAAATGAAATAAAAAGTAAGTTTGTGTAACTTATGTGATTTTGTTGATATGTTGATAAAACCTGTGTCAGTCTAGAATGTTGTAAAATGAATTAGAAGCGATAGGGGAAAAGGATAGTATAATTTTTTCTGGGTGAAATTTGACATGGTTAGGACTGAAGCTAGGAATGAGACAGGATCGTTTCTATCTCATATGGCTCTAAAAGATGGCTTAAGTGAGTCTCACGGATTTTGTTCATTTCTTTAGTTTATTAATATTGCTGGGATGTTTTAGTGGTTACCAAATGAGAATATTTTATTTCGTGGTGGCAAGGGCGTAACCAGAAATCTCTCTTGAGGTGGGGCGATGTGCGCCAAATCGTCAGGACTGATCTGTACAAGGGTTTTGCTATAAGGGCCTGAGAAGGAATGCTGGATGAACTTTAAAATAATACAGAAGTAATGCAGATAATACAATGAAATTATCAATATAAGATAAGAAAATTCAAGGGATATGTAAGGAAATGGTACAATTAAATGTGATAATGATGTTTCAGAATTTCTTGTAATGTACTTAGTACCAAGAATATCCAATGTAACACTGGTATATACAGTACATATACTACACTTATATATGCATATACATACACATGCATACATATATATGGTGAGTGTGGCTTTATACATTGTTTATAGTTGGTGAAGGGAGTGATCACCCTCTACCCACACATATCAATGGCCATGGGAGCAGAGGGCTGTTTGCTTCTCAGGCAGATAAACTCCTTGAGAGTGAGAGAGTGAAATGGCTGGGAAGCACGCCGGCATGCGATTCCACAGCATAACTGAACTTTCGGGTGTGGGCATGCAGGCAAGTTAGCTGCCCACTGCGACTGCAACACTGTGGCGAAGTGTTCATGTAGTTAGCCAAAAAACCTTGATGGACTCTGACAGAGGAGGAATGGCCCTCAGTCCCGTGCAGCCCTTAAATGGGTAGTGGGTGCTAAGAATCTCACAGTCTCCTAATTCTTTAATTCATGCTAAAAATACTATCAAAATTAGGCAATTGAATGTGAGAACTAAATCAGGATAGCAAATTGAAGAGTCAGTGGCAGTTTTCAAAGTTGTGAATTAGAACGTTTGTGCTAACAGAGACAAGATTAACTGGGGTCGATAAATTGATTTTGGGAATAACTTATGTTTGTTGACGTCTGGCCGAAGGATGGAATGCATTATCAGGGGAGTAGGATTGCTGTTGAATGCAACACAAAAAGAATGTTTTATGGAATGGGGATCCTATGGATGAGTTGTTGTACGCACGTGGTTCAAATCAAATCATGTAACATCAGTATGTTTGTGTGTTGCACCCTTTAATGATACACCTGATGAACGTGAAAAGACGCATTTTAAGAGGAAAACTGCGGAAGGAATAGGAAGAGTTGCTAGACATGATGTTTTGATTTGTGCTGAGACTTCATTGCAATAATGGACTGTCGAATGAGGGATTTGAGGGGGCTTATTTAAGATGGGTGTCGATGGTGGGATGAGTGAAAATGGGTAAGGTTTGGGAGTTTCTGTCTAGCAAATGACTGAGTCACTGGAGGCACTTTTTCAACACTACACAATATGCACAAGACGACATGGGTGTCTGCGTGTGGGAAAATATAAAAATCAGATTGATCATATTGCTGTTAGTAAAAGGCTGGCTTTTGCTAGACTTTCGTGTTAATCGGGAACAGATATTGGCCAGTGATCATCAGCTCAGTGTTGCAAAAATAAGACTTAAGCTAAAAAGTAGCAAGAAGGGAAAACCTATTGTTGATACGTATGACATTGATATGCTTAGAAGGGAAGGAGAGGAAAAGGAGGAATTTAGAATGGAATGCAGAAACGGGTTTTTGGTGCTGGAAACACTGGAGGAGGGAGGGAGGGAGAAGTGTAGATGTCGGGGGATGTGAATAAAGCTTTGCATGAGGCTGCTGGTTATACGATCAGAAGGAGACTCACATTGAGGAGAAAGATGTGCATGTCTCAGGAAACATGGGGTATGATCAAAAAGAGAGATGAAGCAAAATTGAGGAGTGAGTTGCATTTTGTTAGAGATGAAGATTGGAATTAGCAAGACCTAAGTACTTGAGTTTGGATTCAGAAGTTAGAAGACTAAGTAAGAGAGATAAAAGAAGATCTATTAATGAAAAGGTCGTGGAAACTGAAAAATTAATTAATAAAAATGATGGTCAGTTTCAAAGGATAGCATATAAAGCAACTGGAGAGCTGACTCAGTGATATAGAAGATAATTTATTGATCAAAAATGTTGAAATCAGAAATACAGGGAAAGAAGCACTTTGAGACAGTTCTTCATGGACCAGTCTCCCCAGAAGGGGATATACCGCCTGCTCAGGAAGATTTAAATATTGATGAAGGTGAGATCAGGCTAGAAGAAGTAAGGGCAATAAAACAGTTAAAGAATTATAAGGCACCAGAAGGTGGTTTATTCCCGAAAATGTTTAAGGTGGAGGAGGATAGATTAGTATTTGTCATGAAGATATTATTCAATGAGATATGGGTGACGGGAATAATACCATTAGGTTGGAAGAATGGTGTAATCATTAAAGTCCCAAAGAAGGGAGATCTGAGTAAGTGTGGTAATTGGAGAGGAATCACTTTGTCACCTGTAGCCTTGGAAATTTTCTGTAGAGTAATGTTGAATAAGTTGGAGGCAGTGGTTGATGGTATTTTGAGGGATGAACTTTCGGTGTATAAAGGATATGCATACATGTACTTCATTGATGATAAACTCTCAGAGGCTATTAGGATCCCATATACTCCCAAAAGGATTCAAAACGAATTAATATGTTAGTGAGAGATTTCTGTAAAGGATTTTCTCGACAACTTGTTTTCTGTGTGTGTGTTTTTTTTTTAATAATGAAGAGGAAGCCAAAAGTTTGAATATCGTCCTACTGCATGTGCATATATCTATATGTCAATAGTCTTTGAGTGTGCGTGCCAGAGATAGATAAAGAAACAGACATTGTACTGTACATTTAGACCGATGATAAGGAGATCGCTGTAATGTATAATTCTGAGCAAGCAAATTGTTTCTCTCGTTCTCGCCATACCATTACTGAAACAGTAAATTTCAAAAACGTTCATACGTGTGATTCCCACTGAAGTAATCGTCTAGTGAAGTCATCATTAGGACACCAAGAAATTGTTCTGTAAGCTAGAAATGAACTTCAGATTCTCTCAAAGCTGGAATAATATATATTTATGTATGCGTTGTCATTTACATTCTTCATACAAAACTAACTGTTTATGATAATTCTGTGAAAAATAAAACAATTGCATATTGTTATCTGGGGGAAAAGGAAGTCTCTGCTCCAAATGGCCCCGAGCCTGGTTTTTGCCCTTATGTTTGTATTGGTCTAGTACTATTATATAGTCTGCTATATCTGGGGCGGTTCTAACTCTTCCATATCAGGTGGGGTTTGTATGAATTCTTTTTAGGATGATAATTTTAGCTGGTGGGTTTGATGCTCTCGGTCTATCTCCGTTGTATTGGTTTGCGAAAAGTGATCGAACTTTTGATTTTGCCGAAGGATCTGACTGATACGTAGATTCATCATTGTGTATAGTAGAGGGAATCTGCATTGTTTTCATAGCTGAATATATCAGATTTTGAAAGCTTAATTTTCTATCATTTTCTTGGAAGGATATGCTTCACGTGCATGTTATGTTCATTTAATATTTTTCTTAGCTGCAGGGAAAAAAGGTATGTGCATTTTCACAGATTATCATGGTACAATTTGTGAATAGGCCAGACTATTGTGAAACCTGAACCTATCTTTAGGCTTTTAAAATTTATATGAACTTACTCACACAGTTATTAAGATGAGTGAGTCACTAAAGCAGAATGAAAATAATTGGCTATGTAACGTGGTCAGATGAATTAAAAGTAATAGTGTTTCTTCAAAATGACTTTGCTGTTGTTATGAACAGGAAAATTAGGCTATACGTGCAGATCAAATAAGGACGTATACGAAGGAGCCATTAATAATTCCTCATCCAACAAGGCGAGTTGGAAGGTGCAAAAGATGATCTCTTGGTATATAAGGTTCGCTGAAGTCAGTCATAGCTTACGCCCCGGCAGATGCAGGCTACACTAGGAAAGTTTTGATCGATGTTTGCCTCGTGATTTATGGCTGGGTGGAACGTTGTAATCTGAAAAATGAAACATTGCCCTAGTAGGGACCCAAAGTTTTTCATTGGTATGGAGAGATCGACGAGTGCTCAATTAGCAATTGGCTCGGGGGTGAGATACCAGAGAAGGTAGATCCGTTTCTAACTATTATTACAGTGTCGTGAAAAAACTGGATCCGTTTTTTCTCGACAATCCTTCACAACGTTCAGGACAAGCAAGGGGGAGGGGTAAGCAGGCGGCTGAGTTCGTGGTTCACTTTTTCTGTAAAATATGTTGGTTATTATTTGTGTCGGCACCTGTGTTGTCTGTGCCAGGAATGTCAGAGAAGGCTCTTTTTTATATAATTCAAGTGCAATCTTTCGTAAAGTAAATCCATATAGAAAATTTTGAGAGGGAACCGAGTGGACAAAGGGCAATTGCGTCTTTCTCGAGGGCATACCATTGAGGTAAGCTAAACACTCTCCAGATCGTCACCTCCCCAGCCAAGTTGTCCATTTTAACAAGAAACGGTTCATTTGGTATGCTATTTGATCCTTTTTCACATTTTGACATCGAGGTTTAATCCAGTTAATATTTGGTTGAGTGTAGCCTGATTGTAAAACCCTGCCTGATCTTGATGGACCTTCTTCGATGTTTGCTAGTGAGTGCCTTCCAAGCCTGACCATTCAGTCTATACCATCAGGACTTGGAAGACCACTCCCGGTCGTGAGGAAAAAATTAACGCCATACAGTATGATAGATTAAATCCTTAACACCAGTTAACACGTAATTTCAAAAGGATTTAATCAGGTGGACCTAATATATTAGAAGGTTGAAATGAAGAATCCTATTATTGAGTTTTTGGAGGGGAAACAAAATTGGGCATAGACTAAGAGGCTCTGGATAACAACTATCGTTGCTATAAGTATTCAGAATATTTCAAAAGAGCTTAAACAAAGATGGCGCATAAGAAGGGCAGATTAGTTCAGCAATTGACTTCATCTCTTATGAATCTTTTTGATAGGTTATTCATGCGAACATAAAGATGTAAGGAAAAGAGTAAACGGTAATCAAAAAGACAACTGAAAGGAGATCCTGAAAGTTGTATAAGTAAAGCATTAGTTTAGGGCAGTAAAAACTGGAGGATGCTCCTCGTTCTCAAGGTTTTGAGTATTAATGTAGCTATTTTTCTCTTAGTGGTTTTCCTTTTTAGTGTGACTTTATCTTAAGGATTTAATTCTGGAACTTCGATTTCTATATCTTTTTATATCAAATGAAATAGGCTGAAGGGCAGATGACAGTTGGTTGTAATTTACACTTTCCTACTAATATGACCAACATCATTGTAGCTCGAGACTAGTTTCCTGTCTAGCAAAGAAGATGTAAGGGAAAACTCGGAAACGAGTAATCAGAGACAAGACCGACTTCATAAGAAGTCTTGTATTTCGCAGCCAGCTGGTCAGAGGGCAGACACTTTGCTAAAGACACCCCGGGATTATATAATCGTTCTCAAGGTTTTGAGAAATTGTTGGGCAGACTATTTTTCACACACTTCAACATCTTCTAAAAACATAACAGAAGCCTTTTGTCTTCGTTTACTCCTGGAACTCTCGATCATCTATTTGCTGCTGGCAGTGAGATTGTCTGGGGATTTGATGATACATATGCACATTAGTGCTACTGGGTTCAGCGATTGACGGTATTAGGCAGGGCAGCCGATTTCCTACTACCCCACCAATCAGGTTCTTCAAAAGATGGCATTTCGTTACCCATATGAAAATGGAAAAGAACGTTTCAAAAAAAAAGTATATCCAAACCTTCTTGGCGTTTTGAACAGAGCAACTGTGGTACGTGCCCTCAACTAAAAACTTTGCGATGCATATTTAAAAATAAAATGTAAAAATGCCTCGAACTTGTCATAAAAATTACCTCATAAAACATGGGTTGCTGATAAATCAGCATCGCTATTCCTTAAAAAAAAAAAAAAGTTTATGGATCACTTCCTAACTCATCCCGATAAACATTGAAATTTCTCGCGAGAAGCACTTAAAATTATAATGTACTAAAGTTTACGAAACTTCACGATGTAAATTTCAACTAGTTGGATGGCATTAAATCTATAGAACGCTTCTCAGGGTGTTTCCATGTAAAAAGAAAGTAAATTTGTTCATGATAATAATATAATAATAATAATAACGAACCCGTTCCTAGGTTTTGTAAAATCCATGGTCTGTTAAGTTGTTCTTGTCTCTGACCTTTATTCTGTCCTTCTCACATATTTCACAAGATGCATTTATCACTGTTGTAAACTTAAGGTGTTTTAGAACTGGCTCCAGTAGTTTAAGTAAGATTGCTGTCTTTCGTCCATATTAAGGAACGAATCCTGGGTTTAGTGACCTGATCAGAATTTTTTATGTAAGACGCAACACTGAAATCTGACTACAGCTAGGAAACACTATGCAATTAAATGCTCACCGCAGTTAAGGAGAAACACAGGAATACGAAATGACAAACTGTGCAGACAAAAATATATGCTACATTGTTTGTAATGGGAACCTTATCAGACATTGTAATGAACTTTATTAGAAGTTTAAACATAAGTAAAACAGATGTAATGGAGAAGTATTCCAAGTGAGATTTAAGTCTTTGATTAGGTAAATTTATTGTTAAACAGAGTACATGCATACTTTGTGATGGATTACATCTTGGGGAAACAAGGTGTGTCAAATATGAAGGAAAAGAACAAGAATTAAAGATTGAAAATGCCACCGATCATGGAGAACAATTCAAAATCGTGGTCTCTGATATTCTATCAGTGGAAAACCAAACTAAATTACCTAATAAAACAAGTTATGTACACTCATTTATATACTTAATGCATTTATATATTAACTTTAAAGACAGACCAGATAGTTAAAGGAACATTAACAAACTATTCAGTAGTAAACAAAAGAATTATTCAAGTTTACCTGCACCATGAATACTGCTGAATATGAAGTTAAGATATTATT
The DNA here is from genome assembly GCF_040412425.1 of Macrobrachium rosenbergii. Taxonomy (NCBI): domain Eukaryota; kingdom Metazoa; phylum Arthropoda; class Malacostraca; order Decapoda; family Palaemonidae; genus Macrobrachium; species Macrobrachium rosenbergii. The sequence continues at coordinate 70,070,222 of NC_089743.1, forward strand.
ATGATATCAGAAGGACCCTTGACCTCAGAACCAGATTACTCAATAAGATGCCACAAATATTAAAACATATTTAAGAATAATATAGGAGTTATTTGCAGAAAATAAAGAAGTTAGATTTAAAACAAAGTTTGTACGAAAATTATTAATTAATTGATGAACAATGGTGTCCACATAATGAACCAGGAACCCTACTGATAGACAGGAATAGATATGAGAAATATGTCAGTTTTCCTTGAGATCTCGTGTGAGTGATTTTAATTCAAGGGGTACCTGTAAAAACAGAATCAGAGGCATTGAATTTTTTTCATTTGAGTGACCTGGTGATTTATTTACCTTAATCCTATACTCTGAACATCACTTTTTCTTTATGCATCTTGCATAGGAACAGTTTGTGCCAAATTGAATAAATCCATTTTTTCATGTCTAATGAACATGTGTCAAATTTTCTTGTAGGAATTTCCCTATGTTAGTAGCATAGCGGTGGTTGTTTTGATCGTCTGAGATACTATGTCCATGTAATACGAAGAGAGGGGGTGGAACCAATCAAGAGAGGAAAGAACATGCCAGTGATGGGGCGGAGGAGTGTGGGGCGTCAGCGGATCAGGTGGATGGATGTGGTGAGGAGAGATATGGGTGAGGTGGGACTTGGGGAGGAAGATACAAGGGATAGAAATGGTAATTCTAAGTATTAGAACCATGCCTGTTTTTACCTTGAAAAATGTTTTTTCTACACTTTTAGGGCTTCTGATACTGGCGGTGCATTTGTTTGTTGTCGGCCAAATGGAATGTCCCTCGCCGTGTTTAGTACTGGCCGGGGCTGGGGGTACCCCTACGTTAACAAGTTACTGCACTTGCCGGACGGGATATGAACCATTCCAAACAGACGTACCCGTGCTCTGTCTTGTGAAGATCGCGTATGGAAACCCCTTGTTGGATGGACTTCAGGGGTTAATTGCAGGTTAATTACATTCGACCCCCCAAAAATAACGATAAATTGTAAATTAGCAACCAAAATACTATAAGAAACTGCTAAATACCCGCCGTGTCTCTATTACTTTACTTAGATCTACCATGGAAATAGATGGAGAAAGTTGACTCGAGCGGCCGAGTCGGACCGACCCTGCTCTGCAGTGGGTCTATAATAAGGTCGAAAAAAGATGGTTGTTTTGATCTTTGGTCATGAAATCTATTTAAATGTCATAAGAAGAAGAAGTGGCAAACTTTGTTTACAATGGTGCAATCTCGAATAATGTTTTAATGTGTCTCTCCATAAATGTCTTGTGATCTTCTCTGTCGATCCCATTTTTAGAATAATTTGCACTAAAAGTGTTCATATATCTTTTATTTTATAATTAAAGTTTTTAATTTAGATTTTGAGCAAGTTAAATCGTTTTTCAATCACATATATTTGACCTAAAATCAGAGCTAATACTAAATTTACTTACGACGTAAACCCAAATTGAACTCACACACATGGTGCTGTTATCATGGATATAACCCCACATTAGGAGACGCAAATAATACGTTAAAATGACGTAAGTACTTGTTTAAGCTAAGGATGTTTCTGTTAAATGTTTAAAAATTTATTATATTCGTAGGCTAATTGTTATCGCAAACTATGGTAAGTTCAGCAACAAGTTAGCCTAGGCCCTAGCTTATCCTCAGGTGTGTATGTAAAATGTTACTTTAAACCATTACGACAGTTTGGACTTGAAAATATCATTTCACAATGCTGTAATGTGTGCTTTGGACGTTTCTGACGGTAGATCTAAGCAGTAGCTCTGCGGCGGCGATTTCCTTCTAACTTGACTTTTTCTACAGTTTTTTTGGTTGCTAATTATGTATTTACCTTCAGTTTTTGTTGCACGAATGTAATTAACCCCTGAAGTCCAACCAACAAGGGGTTTCCATATGCGATCTTCACAAGACAGAGCACGGGTACGGTACGTCTGTTTGGAACCGTTCATTTCCTGTCCGGCAAGTGCAATAACTTGTTAACGTAGGGGTACCGCCCCCCTGGTCTGGTACTAAACACGGCAAAGGGACATTCCATTTGGCCGACAACAAACAAATGCACCGCCAGTATCAGAAGCCCTAAAAGTGTAGAAAAAACCAGTTTCCAAGGTAAAAACAGGCGCGGAGCTAATACTTAGAATTACCGAGCTATCAGTGGGATTCAGGTTCTTCTATTTCTTTTTCCCACTGTGGCCCCTGAATTGTAGGGTATAAGGGTGGGGTCACTACTGTCTAAAAGCACGCATTTGCCACTAAGGGAATGAATGTCCGAAACGTTCAAGGCACTCATTAAAACATAGGGAAATGATATTTCCAAGTCCCAATTGCAATATTGCTCTGGTTATTACAGAAATGCCAGAATATCAGTACTGTAAATCCAAATCACAGTCTTATAAGACATGGTGGAAAAAAGGACTTGAAAACAATGGCAAATAAAATAAAAATAAACTGTGAAGACAATATGAGAAAACATCGAGGAGGAGGAAGGTAAAAAACAAATGTAAAAATTCTAGTAATTTATAATAGGCCTTATCCCTGAGTAATTGAAAAGAAATCCAGGAAGCCTCTGCAGCCTGTGAGACGTCATTTTGTTTGAGAAATATAATGAAGAAATGTATAATAGTTGAAATGATTTGAAATATAATGAAGAAATCTACAATAGTTGAAATGATTTTATAGTTTGTTTTGGTTATGTGTGATATTCTTCGTTAATTCGACTTCTGCATTCCTTTTATATTCTTTCTACCTTCTCGAGTCGGAGTAATAAGAACACACGTCTTTCTTGTATGGGTTTTATTGTACAACTAGCTACAGAGTCTACAGTCTTGCCTTATGGTTATGGGGCGGGTTTGTTTATATTCTGGTATGCAAATGACACTCTTAGCCTTCGCTGATATCAGTGGTAAATTTAAAATCAAACAGATTATAAAAGAGACAAAACTGAGAATCATATGTAGAATCTACTGGTCACTTTTACCAGACACATATATATGTAATTCTAATAGCCATATGTTTAAACTAATATTTTAACACCTTTCCTTGATGAAGAGTTTTGTTATAACTTGAGTAAAGACAAAAGTTATTAAAAAATTATATAAAAATAATTTGTTTTGGCATTACTGTACAAACAAAGTACAGTGAACCCCCCACATTCGCTGGGATGCGTCCCACACCCCCCACCGCAAATAGCTAAAATCTGCAAATTCTTAAAACCCCTCTAAAAACACTTAGAACTGCCCATTTTGATAGTTTAAACACAGAAGAACCCTGCAAAAATGCATATACCTGAGTATTTTAATAGTTTTATCACAAAAAGTGCATTTATTCATGAAAATTATATGAAAATACAGTAATTAGTGAATATTTCTCAGTGAAAAATACCGCGAATGGGCGAATTTTCCGCGAATAATGGCTAGATATGCTCCACAGAGAAACCCGCGAATGCGTGAGTCCGCGAATCATGAGAACGCGAATACAGGTGGTTTACTGTATTCCAGTCGAGTACATACATACAAACATTTAAGTATATCAAAAGACATGTAAGCACACAAAAATAACATGATAAAGAGGATACAATGCTGTAAAAAAATTATTCGTTTCAACGTCAGATATAGACAATTTACAACAAAAAAACATTTCAACTAAGTACTGTAAATGCAAATATCTAAGTAAATGAAATGACATGCAAGTATACAAAAATAAGATGATGAAGAGCATACAATGCTGTAATAAAATTATTTGATTAGACGTCAAACATTTAGAGTTTACAGCTGCACTCGAAAGTAGCACAGGCAGTCCCTGGTAATCGGCGTGGGTTCCGTTCTGACAGGGTGACAATAACCAAAATTGCCGATAACCGAAAATCTGCGATTTGTTCCAACTTTGATAACCACAAACCGTCGGTCCTTCCATTAGGAATTACTGCAGCGAAGCTGGATGTAGCCATTAAACTCTTAAACAAGGTGGTTAAGTAGTAACTTCTACCTCTGGGTAGAAACCTGCCTGCCCAGATGTAAACATTCAGTTGCTTTCAGCCGTCATCACGTTGAAGACATGTTTTCGGATCTCTTTTGCCTGACTGTTGTTAAGCTCTTTATTATCGGTGGGGATCTTCCTGTATTTTTTTGTGTATATATTGCATGTTTTGATATTTGTACAAACCCATGATTTGTGATAACCTTGCATAAGCCGTTGTTCCCCTGTGTCTGTGTCTGGTTTGGCGGCCAGGTGTATTTAGAGGCATAACAGTTGCAGTTGTTAATGCTTCTCTTCAGTATCCTTTGTTATTTAGATACTGAAGTTCCCTTGTGGTAAGTTCCTTCCCACAGCGCCCTTGGTGGCCTCTCCTCCTTCCTTCTCTCTCCCTGTAAGTTCTTTCTTTTCTTTCATTCGCCCTCTTCGCTCACTCGGGCGAAGACCTCGAAGAGGGGGGCGGTGGGGGGGCGCAGGTGGTCGGGCAACCTCTTCTAAGGGGGGCTCCTCTCACTGCGTAGGGCAGTTCCCTCGTAGCGAGAGGAGTCTCCCTCTACTAATCATCTTTGCTTTTTCTTTCAGGTTGACAGTGAGCATTGCAGGCACAGCAGTAGTTGGCTGAATATCTCAGGAGATATCTTGCATGAAGGAGTCATGAACGTCCTGACATTCATTCAGTGTTGCTTCGGGATCGACCACAGTACCGGGTTGGAATGGCATAGTTCCACGTCGGGATCGTTCTGACTTTGTTCCCGCTGATGTGGATCGATCACTGTCATTGCTGGCCTTCATGTATGCTGTGGCACTGCCTCTGGTGTATCTGTGGTCCATCTGCTCCTGCTGTTTCCTGTGTTATGCTTCTGTTAACTCGACGACAGTCTCGGGCGGCTCTTCCTGGTGTACTGCTGCAGCCGTCCTGATCGTTCCTGTCGCTGCTGGTGCCGTTCATGTGACACTTCTGCCCGTTGCTGTAGCTCCTGCCTTCCGAACCATTTCCGCAGCTCCTGCATCGGCTGTCCTGATCATGCCTGCTGCTTTTCCTGGTGGTTGTGTCCTGTGCCGCTTCTGTTGCGTTCATGCGTAGCTGCCCTGCAGGTTATGATGTCCGCTGTCCTGTAGATGTTGGGGTGAAGGTGAAGGAAGTCGCCCTGTGGAAGTGAAGTTCCTGGCCATTGTGGTAGCTCCTGCCTTCCGAACCGCTTCCGTAGCCCCTGCATCGACTATCCTGATTGTGCCTGCTGCTTCTCCTGGTGAGTGATGTCTTGGGGCCACTTCGTTGTGTTCCTGCCTGGCTGCCCTGGAGGACGTGTTTTCGTGTACAATGAAAGTTACGCCCTGTAAGGTAACCGACGTCTTCCAACTTATCTTTGATTTCTTCTTCTTGCCTCTTCCTCTCCCAGGTTGAGGGTCCCAGGAACTGGACAGACCTCCGTCGGCCGAAGGGAGAGAAGACTTCTTCTTTTCCCTTGATGCCCTTGGCGACTGAGGACTGCCTCTTTCTGAGAGGCAGTGGGTCTCTTGTAGCTCTTCCCACCTTCGGGTTAGAAGCCAGATTCGCATACCCCAGGGTTTTGTGTTTTTGGGAGCCAGGCGCTGCAGACTTAGTTTGCAATCCCGTTGCCAGTCCTAGAGTTCCGCCTCTAAAATGAGGCCTCTTGGGTAGCTGTGCCAAACGCTCCAGTGATTGAGATTCGGTGTAATATCAAGTATCCTAATCTAGTCTGGAGAGTACTCATTCGCATTCTCCTGTAGGGTCTGGCGTTTCTGGGCGCATGAAGTGCAGCCCAGAAGGGGCCCTTGTTGCCAGTCTTAGAAGTCTGCATCTAAGACTGGTTTGTGCCAGCTCTTTTCAGTTTCTTAGAGGCCGAAAGCAGCTCTCGATTTCAGGATCTCATGGGTCAGATCCCACCGCAGATCATGGCGCTCTCTCACAGAGGCTTTGGGGCGAGAGAAAGTGTGAGACACCTGGGTCCCTGGGTGCCGAGACACTGGGTGTCTCAATACTGCCGCCAGCTGCTTGGTTGCTGGCAGGAGGTTTTCATCTTGTGTCTTGAACCTTATGGTTCGAGCATGTGTGAGGATAACAGACACCAGAATTCCCCTTGAACCTTCTCTAGAGGCCTCAGCCTCGAAGGAGTTTAGAAGTTCAGGAAACTAGCAGTAGTCCCACGGCAGACAAGTTTCGCCCTGTCCAGTTCACGATTGTATTTTGCGCGATTGGCTCGGCGATTGGCTCAGCCCTAGTCGCGTTTGTAGCCCAGCTCGATTCGGTGCGGCAGCTTGGCCTGCTCAGTTTTCGAATCGGGTTCTCGGCTCTGTTCAGTGAACTTTCTGCTCTTCCCAGGAAAATGCTTTGCCACTACCTTTTTAAGCACTCTTCTTCCCCTTTGTGGCAGTAATCTCCTTGGTTGATTATCCTTCACAGTCCGCCTCTCCTGCTGGTCATGCTGGCAGGACAGGTAGAGTACTCTTTCTCCTCACTAATTCTCTTTTCCTCTGGGATTTGCTCCGAGCTCAAAATGGACAGAAGGCTCAACAACTTTGTCTTGAGTTGGCTGCCTGGCGTGCTTTGGGTGTGGTCCCCCGATTGTCTTAATAAGCAACCAGGTAGCTGAGGAGGTTTCTTTGCGATCTTTCAAGGTTTTCCTCCAGGAGAAATTTTACAGGAGTTTAGCCAGGAAGCTGGCGAGGTGTCTTCCTCTTGAGAGTTCACGATCGCCCTCATTTTCGGAGAACTTCAGCTGACAGATCTGTGCGAGGATCCCCAGGACAGGACCTCGGCTCCCCCAATGAAAAATCTTCATCACTCGCAACCCTTGCAGTTTCCTAGGGGCCGAGAGTGTCGGGGGCCGCTGCGGGTCCTTGCATCCGAGAGAGTTCTCAACCAGATGAATTCTTTTCTTCGGAGAAGGAGTTCATTCAGGTCAAGACACCAAGCTTCTCCCTTGCCTCTACAGAGTACGAATTCTTCTTGCCTCGAAGGGTCTTGCTAACTGCAGTTCTTTGGGCAATTCTGGTGCTAAGAAGAAGGACTTTGTCCCAATTCGGATCTCTGGTTTTGTAAGTCCCGAGTTTGCTCAACCCTTAGGAACAAACCTTTACTTGGTTCTGCCTTTCTCTTTCAGAGATTTGCCAGATACCTCGGTAATCAAGGTTCATACCAGGGCCCTTGTCCTTTGGACAGTGGCCAGGAGCTTGTGGTCTTAGTCATCTCGACTCTACCTTGAGTTCAAGCCAGCCTCCCTCAACTCCTAAGAAGTCCCAGGCTTCGGAAGAAGATAGCAGAACACATAGCCCTCTTCTTCCCTTCTAGGAAAGTGCGCGTAACTGTGTCTCTTTCCACCCTCTTTTCCATAAGGGAGGAGAGAAGAAGGGAAGAGAGAAAGAAGTATCGACCAGGAAGAAGTTCTCCTACTGCTGATGCCTGGATGAAATGATACTTATCGAGTCTCTGGAGCTGACAGTGACATTGCTGAGATCTGGGAATGGATTCCTTCAGGAGAAGTATCCATTTCCCTTGGGTCTCAGCAATTCTTTTCAGCAAACTTCCATCCTGCTTTGTCTCATGTGCTCCCGATTCGTGAAATACCGGCCCGGCTAGGTCTAATCATCTCGGTATCCTGTCATCTTGCAGAAGCTTCCCCATGATGGAGAATGGAGGTCTGCTTCCATTCCTCCGTCCTTCTTTCCTCTTCGAAGTATGAGGAAAGAGTTAGGCTAATGCTTGATTGAAGGAACCTTCGAGTATGCTTGCATATTCCCCTCACATCGTGTGTCTACTTCCGGATTCACCTATCAAGGAATATGCGCACACCTGTAAGACTTTGTCTTGAAGTTGTGTGACCGAGACGATTAGTACCTTCTCATCAACCTCCTGAACCCAAGGCAGCCTTTTGGCCTTCAGAGAATTCAGGATAAGTTTTGCGACACGCCGGATTTGTTGAGCAGCAAACCTGATAAGCGGCGTTCGTGCGACAAACAAGGAATCGTTTTTCATCTGTTTCATCTGTCAACATTTGCAGGTAATTGGTGTTCTGTTTATGACAGCTCAGTTGTGGATGTATTCCGGGTGGGGATGTTGATGGCGACTTGGCCTCTGGGTTTGGTGTTGGGGCCCAGGCGTGTTGTTCACTCTTTCTTCCACGAAAGATTCATGAAGAGACTGCTCGACTGAGAGAGATCCCTACCGTCTTTCTGTTGCCTCCTGACACAACAAAGTCGGTGGTTTTATCTGCTCCTTCATACCAGACCCAGGGCCACTATGGTCACTGAGGCATGCTGTCTTTTTAGGAAAGGTGATATCTGAGTTTTTCCTCCACATATTTATCTCTGTTTAGCTAGGGTTCACAAGCATTGGGCACCCAGAGTTGCAGACAAATGCTGGAAGATTTCGCCTTTGCCCACGACACAGTAGCTCTGCTTCAAGGCATTGAGAAAGTTCTGTGACCAAACCTCCTGTAGCAGCTACACAGAAAATGGTTCTTCATACCCAGTACATCCCTGTGTGTTCAGGACTGGAGACCTTCCAGCTCCTTGCAGGCTGTTTCAGGCTTTCTCGCCATGAAGTCCTCTGTAACCTCTCCCAGGGACTGGATCCATCTTTGCTGGTGGGTGTCAGCAGACTTCTTCTTGGGTCAAGTCACTCTTCAAGTCTGTGCTTCCTCTGTTAAAACTAAGCTGAGGTTGCTTCTCTCCCTTTCATTTTGAAGAACATAGGCCCTTAGGACCCTAGTCTTCTATCTAAGTAACCTTTACCTCCTCAGTCAGATTGAGCTACGGATGAGGAAGCTTCTTCAGTCTTGCTGTCCCAGGAACTGTTCCTGGGTGTATATGTGACTCTCGTTTGGGTTTCTGTCCCGTGCTCTGCCGTGCCCTTCTAAAGTCGTCAGATAGAGATGTCCTCCCAGGACCATCTCTTATCTTCTCCAGCCTTGCGCGTAGAAGATGGAAGAACAGGTGAAGGATCATACACTCAACTCCTTCTCGGATGTCGTGGTGGACTCTGATCCATCAGCATCTGTTATTGGGTTCAAGTCTTCTTGTTCCCCCTCCTCCTTGGACTTGGTTGGTGATCCAAGATCAATACGTTACTTTGTCCTATTAGGGAGCTATGGTACTTGTCGAAAAGGCTCGACATTTCTAACCTGGATGTCATCCACGTTTTCGTTAGCACTCTCTCCCAAGGAAGAAGTGTCTAGGACACATCTTTCTCCTGGCTTTTTAAATGATGAGTACTCAGCAGCTGGCCAGCGATGCGGTACTTTCACCCGAGCTCACGAAGTCAATGGGTTGTCCATCCCTCACATTCTGGGAAGTTTCTGTCAGTCTGGAAGCAAGGCGTGGTCTCATAGACCATACTCTTGTCTTCCTGTGATCTTAACCCACAGGCCCTTGGAACCTTTTTCCTTGGTCTGTGGTGGCTATCAACAAGTTGTGTTTTTCTTGGCTCCTTCAAAGAAAGTAACATCTCCCTAAGGTGTTGGTTCTTGAAGTGAGGGAAAGGATACCAGAGTGACTGGCTTCTCTTCCTCCTTCCCCGTCCTCCCTACTTCTCTTCCTTCAGGATGAGAATAGGACTCGAACCAATAACTTGCTGGATCTGGCATCTGATGGGTAGACTACACATCAGTACCTGTTCTGTTTTCTTCTAGAATCATAAAGCAGTTCACTTCTTCACTCTAGCAAGGAGGAAGGAGAGACTGGCAATAGGGGAAGCCCCTATCTCTGGTTTTCCTTACTCCAACTAAGATTCTTCCAACCTATTTCATTATGAGTTATATTTCCTCACTTGCGAGAAGGTCTAGTGTCTGACATTTGATCTTGCAGTTTCTGCTCTGATCAATGTGTCCCAGAGAAACCTGATCTCCTCCTTGCTCTTTGACCAGGAGGAGTAGCCAGGTGTGCAGAACTCTCTAGTCAGTTCGAGAGACTCACTCAGATTTCTCACTCAACCAGTGAGTCTTCATAATATAAGGACGAAAGCGGTTTTATATTGTGTTGGAATAAATCACAGTTTTTGAAAGTAAAATTGTATTTTTTCTAACTATACAAGCTCCAGGTCCTTCTGTCCTCAATATGCCCACCTTATGCCATCCTCAATCTGAACCTGGACCAGGCAAACTGGAATGTTTACCTGGTGGTGCTGCCTAACCACCTTGTTTAAGAGTTTAACCGCCGTGTCCAGCCGTAAGTAGTAATTCCTAAGTAAGGACCTCAGGTTTAGTTAGGAAAAATACAATTTCCGCCTTTTTAAAAAATTGTGATTTTCGGCACTTTTTCTGGGCTTATCAGTGGCAAAAATTGCCAGTTTTTGGTTATTGGCGCCTCTGTTAGGTATGTATCAGTGCCAATACCCAATTACAGGTGTATCGGCGCCAATAAGCCAGAATCGGCGATTGTCGGTGCTGAAAATTGCCAATTTTCGTCGCTAGACAAGCGCCGTAAAACTGGATCGCTAATAACTGGGGACTGCCTGTAAATAATGATGGGTGTAATATGCAAACAGTGCATATTAGTAATAGAATTAGTAAACTACAAATTAGCGTTGCAAATTAGCCTAATTGGCAAATAGAAACTTTCAAATTTGACAATAATAAAACACCAACATTGCAAAATAATTGGCAAATAGAAATTTGCAAATTTGACAATTATAAAACATTATTTGGTATAAGTGACAAGTAAAGTATTGTCTAAATCATTGGCTTTTTTACAGCAGACAGTCCCAAGTTAGTGATTAGTTCTTAGGTCCTCTGTGCACAGATGATCTTTGTAAGAGATTTTTATATAAGTAACTTATCAAATAATTACATAGCTATAGTTTCTACTTTACGCGGCAGCTCAAAATTCAAAAATCGTTGTAGCGCTCTTTTGTTTTGGGTGTAGTTAGACTGCTCTGCCCACTCTCAGGGAAGAATAGGTACAACATAGCTGAAGAGCTCAATTCGTTTCACTGGCTAATGATGAACACTGGTTATTGTTAGCACTTGATTCATTTTTCCCGGATGGTCGGATATCTTCATTTGGTGAAGTACTCTTTGCTTTTGGTAGCGTTCAGCTATTATTTAGCTTAGCTAGAATTCAGTTATCTTTTTTTGATTGTGACTTTCCCAATTTGGACTTTTAGACTAATTATGTCTGACTCTAGTTTGTCTAGCATTAGGTATTGCAGCAAAGGCTGCAAGACTAGACTCACTTCAGCAAAATATGTCTCATACTGTCTGTAGTTCTTGTAGGGAGCAAATTTGCTCGCCCAATCTTAATTGTGAAGAATGTAAGGACGGTGGAAGACTTTGCAGACCCACTTAGATAAATTGTAACGTGACCAACTGAGGAAGGCTATGGCTAGGGCTGAAGTAAGCGCTTCCACTAGTTCAGTTGATTCTCCAGGAGTTGATATCACTGCTTTGCCTATCCCTTCAACACCTGTGACGGCTTTTTCTCCCATTTCCAGCCCTCCAGCCTTTCCTGTTACTGTACTCCGTTACTTGGCTCTCATTCTTCTGAACCCAATGCCATTACCAGCTTCGAAGCACGTGTGGATCAGAAATTTAATTTCTTGTTAATACTGTTTTAGATAGGGAATTCTGTGAAAGTCCTGATGGACAAATTTAATACAGTGTTGGTGCAGTGCCAAGTGCAGTGTCAGTGGGGGCTGTTCATCCCACTGATGCTCCTAGACCAAGTTCCCTGCTAAACTCCTCTTGCTCATATGGGAGGAAGCAAACTGGCAGTCCAAGGGAGGTCGGTGGGGTTTGCCCACAAGCAGTCATCGCCTCATCCGAGCCTGTTGTTCGCCAATCCCAGGTTGCAGAGGACCGCCATTGGAAAGGCGTCCGTGTGGATGTTCATACCCTGTTGTCTAGTGATATGCCAGAAGTATTTGTCCTATTCTACTGGGGAAGTTCCATCCTTGGGAGTTTCTGCCCTCTCTCAAGTGGACTTCTTCAGTCTCATTGACGCTACTCATTGGTCAGCCTTCTTGTCCACCAGGATTTTGTTTACCACATCGGAAATGGACCACTTGCTGAAAGATATTTATAAGGTTTTCGAGGTTCTGAGTTTCCTCGATTGGACCATTGGTACACTAGCGAAGAAGATCGAAGACTGCGCATCACTTTAAGAGTATTTTGTTTCAGACTGGCTGGGGGTTCTGACCTGCTCAGATCGTGCAGTGAGTGACGGCGCCCATGAACTAGCCACCATTTTCACTACTGGTGTACAGAAGAAACGAGACTTACGTTGCTCGTTTACCTCTAAGGGAGTCACTCCTCAACATTCTTCCCTTCTGTTCGCTCCCTTGGGCAGCAATGGCTTATTTCCTCAAGAAACTTTAGAACCGGTGGCAGGAAAATTGCAGAAGAAATCCTCCCAAGATTTAGTCGCTCAGTTCACCAAGAGGACTAGGATCTCAACACGTTCCTCTTCCACTGCAGTTCCTCCAAACTTGCACAAGACCTAGGATTGCTGATAAACTTCAAGAAATCACAGTTAATCCCTACACAGTTGATTCTTTATTTGGGGATATTGATAAATTCTCTGAATTTTCGGGCTTTTCCATCCCAACAAGGGATTCACAACTGTATTGCGAAAGAGTTCGAGACTTCATGTCTCTTCTGTCCTGCTCAGCCAACTCTTGGATGAGCCTTGTGGGAACTGTGTCATCAGTCGAGAAGTTTGTACCTCTGGGCAGACTACACATCAGACTCCTTCAGTTCTATCTCAAAGCCACGTGGCGGAGAAAGATATTTCCAGATTTGTTCAGCTTCGAAATCACCCCCAAAATCAAGGGGGACCTTCGGTGGTGGCTGGCGGAGGACAGATTCTAGACAGGGATGTCACTGTCTCCTGCAAACCCCAACCTAATGTTGTACTCTGACGCGTTGGATCTGGGTTGGGGAGCCCTTCTCAATGGCTTGCACATAAATGTGAAAAATTGAGGGCGATACACCTGGCCCTTCAGTTTTTTGCAACAGAGACTTTCAGGAAAACAGTGGTGGTACATTCAGACAGCACGACCGCACTGGCCTATATAAAGAAACAAGGGGAAACCCACTCTTTTTCACTATGCAAAGCAGCCACAGACTTTCTTGTATGGCCACAGAACAACAGGACCTGTTTGCAGCATCAAGAAACCACCATCTCCCTCTGTACTGTTCCCCGACTCCAGATCCACAAGCGTGGGTGACGGATGCCATGTTGCAAGATTGGTTGGGTCTCAATGTCTTTGCCTTTCCTCCTTTCAAAATGGTAAGAGAAGTGTTGAGCAATGTATCAGTGACCCTAGTGCCTCCTTTTGGCCGCACAAGGAGTGGTTCCCGGGCCTTCTAAGCCTACTAGTAGACTATCCAAGGCTCCTAGCTCAAGAAAAATCTTTTCAGACAGCCCCATTTTCTTCATTTTCACCGAGGCTTACCCACTTTCACTCTGACAGGCTTCAGACTGTCAGGAAACTTGCCAGAGCGAAAGGGTTTTCAAGGAAGGCTGCAGAAGCTATTGCAGGATGTAGGCAACTATCTTCTGCTGCAGTCTACCAATCAAAGTGGACAGTCTTTCGGAGCTGGTGTCGAGACAGAAATATATCCTCTACTCAGACGACTATAGCTCAGATCGCAGATTTTTTGCTGTTCCTCAGATCCTTGAAAGGTCTAGCCACATCAGCCATCAAGGGATACAGATCTGTGTTGATTCTGTCTTCAAGCACAGAGGAATAGACCTTGTATTAAACCAGGACTTAAATGATTTAATAAGGTCCCTGAATACTACTAAGCAAGATAGAAGCCCAGCTCTTGCATGGAATTTGGATATCATCCTCAGATGGCTTTTGGCCCCTCCCTTTGAGCCTCTAGAATCCTCTCTCTTAAAGATCTGACAGGAAAGTTATGCAGGTTTTTCTTATGGGCTGTCATGACTGCGCAGATGCGAAGAGGGGGGGTTACAAAAGCTAAAATGCCTTTTACAAGAGAGGCTTCTGGTAAAAGGTGAACCTGTCTAAAACCAAAAGGCCTCTAACCTTAGGGTTTAAAAAAAATGGTGAAGAACAAAGGCAAAAATAAACAACAGCAGGCAGCTAAACATGCCCTCCTTTGCAGTCAAGACAGCCTCAGCTGCAATAACATTCAAAAACCCACCAAAGCACGGAGACGTCAGACAGCCTCACTCCTCTGAGCAGCCGTGGTTTGTTCATGGTCACACTCCACCCCACGCTGGTCCATTGAAACTTGTTGCTCAAAAAGTTACCAAGGCCTTCTCCAAATCTGTGGTGTTCAGTTTAAAAACCCCTAGTCAGCCATGATCCAAGAAAAACGGCAGCTCACCACATTCTTCAAAACAACAAAAAAACTTTGAAGGTAAGGAGGCACAATCCTCCAAGGAACGAGGCGGGATGGTTTCACTTAATGACAAAGTCAAAGATCTGACAAGAAAGATTATGGGCTTAGCGACAGAAGAGGGTTAGCGTCAGCTGCATGCCTTTGAAAAGAGAGAAGGCTATCAACTGATGCTTCTCTCCTGCAACCTTAGGGTGGATGGTGAAGAACAGATCAGTTTGGCAATGTTCTCAAGAGCCTGCGTGACATAAAGAAACAATCAAGAAAGACCTCTGTCCAGTTTGTTACACAGGTATTTACGAAGAACCTGTTTTCTCCAAATCTGCATGGTGTTGGTTAAAACCCCAGTCAGGGATATCCAAGAATGTTTCTTTTAAGAACTGTGATTTCCTCTCACTCCAAGATAAAGGAGGATGGTGTTTTCTTATACAAGGCCAAAGCACATGGAAATTCATAGAGTACGCCATTGGTTGGTTTGATTTTTGCAATCCAAGTTTGTGGTGTAGTTTTTAAAATTCTGGTCATAGGCCTGTTTTTTACAGCTGGCATGGTGTTGTTGAAGAGGGATAGAGGAGTTTCTTACACACACATTTAAATGAGGTTTGTTTGGATTGTTAGCTTTGGCAACCTGCAATTAACTCCTGGCTCTACCACCATGCCACTAGAGGTCGAGAGGAGCTCCGACCAGAGGCAGTACCCACCTGCCGTAGCTCCCTCACCAGGTAAGGTTACAACAAGTATCTCACGATGCTAGCTAAATTTCCTATTTCAAATTCATCTCCATCCCTGAGTGTTTTTGAGTAGTTTTGTCCATGTATCCCACCTCCTGTCAATGTGGGATTCAGCTAGGTAATTATTTGTTAAGTTACATATATAAAAATGACATATTTATAATAAAATAAAGTTTTATATGTACTTAGCATATAATTACATGATCAGAGCCCTCCCTCCTCCCCTCTCATGGACGTAGAGCATAAACAAACTGAGCTCTTTAGCTGTGTTGTACCTATCCTTCCCTGAAAGTGGGCGGGGCAGTATAACTACACCTTTAACAAACGAGCTCTACCTCGAATTTTAAATTTTGAGCTGCTGTGTAAAGTAGAAACAATAGCTATGTAATTATTTGGTAAGTATATATAAAACTCTATTTTATTATAAAAATGTCATATTTGGTAGCCATTTAGAGTTCTCAAAGAAGTTACCCTTACCCTTATGTTCCCACTAGGGCTCCCTAAGACATATCTACTAATATCAAGAATTCTTTCATAGCTGCTGCAGGTTGAAATAGAGCCATTGTAGGTACAATGGTGGAATAAACTCAGAGAAAATCAGATATGCTCAAGTCTGCTTACCTTTTTTGTATATATTATGCATCTAGAAGTAAAATTTCTTTTTTCTATTTGATCTGGAAATATTAAATGATGCATTTGTCTGATAGAGGCTAGTTACAAGACCATGTGAAATACACACACACATGCACACATACACGAAGAGACTACCCACCAGTTAAACATCCGGTTGCAGTTGACTGGGAGTATATGAAAAATACTGTAATGCATTTTTACCTTTGGAAAATTCAGTATATAAAGAGACAGGAAAAAAGGCAGGCATCAAAGATTGAGATAATTTGGACATTAGATGAGTGGGAATGAGGAACATTTGTTCAGAAAAGCAGCAGATACGTAAGACCTGTAGCGAGACCCAGAAAATCATGGAAAAATGGTAGAAATAAACACCTAGACCTGGTTGGACCTCAGGCAGAAAAAGCACAGGACAAAAAAGGAGAAAACCCGTTCGTGAAAATACCCCTGTGCTATTGTTATGACTGTTCATAATGTAGCCTAAGTTTGTTTTAGTGAGAGTAACATACTGTGTATTATGTTTTAAGAAACTATTCATATATTATGTTTAGGAACTATTCAGATTAATGGCAGCTGATATTGAGTTTTTTATTTTTATTGTATTAGAGTAAAGGCATCAAGCTTTTTATGGATATAGATTTTATATTATAGTTCTTCAGATAAGTACTGCAGGTGATAGGATGACCTAGTTACAGTGCCACTTGGAAACCAAACTTCATGAGTTTAAATTAACTCATCCCAGAAGAATTTTTTTATGATTTTCATGCATAAATCCTAGATACAGCCTTAGCATACACTGCTTAGTTCCCAAAACCTGTTTCCATCACTGCTTGGCAACCATGTGAACCTAAAAACAGGTGCTTCATGAAGCACCTTTCTTTAAATAATTCTTACATTGTGGTCTGTAGGAGAAAGTACAATAGAGAGGGATACTCGCCAGAAAGGAAGATGTCTATAGATAGCCCTCCTCCTCAAATAATGCCCATCTGATCTGGGTCGTATAACAAATAATGTTAATTTTTTATTTAGTTTTATGTTCTTATGAAATTTTCTTTATATTTCAGTGAAATATTGAAACGTTCTTTTGAAGATGAGGGGCAGCAGGAAAGGGAGAAGGTTCTCAGGGTAGATGATGACTTTGAAGATGGGTAAGCAAGCTTCACAGCTTTGTTCAGTACAGTACTTTTCTTGAGTTCATGTTAGTCTAGGAATTAGTTTTTTTATCATTACAAATTTATGGATTAAGTGTATTAGTTGCATGTAAAAATACTAATGTGTACATTAATACATAATTTTTATGGTAAGCATTTAGAATCAAAAGTATAGTAAATATAATGATGAGATGTTAATCCTTTCTTTTCCTTTTTTCTGACTTGACAATTGCATAGGTATAAATGTTTTATCAGAAATGAAATTAATGCCTGTATTGACATTTCTCATGATTAATTCTAAGTTATTTGCAACATTCCAAAGCCCTGAAGCCATGGAGAGAGTCAATGTACTTGCCCAGTTTGCTTCAGAGACAGGGGAAGTAGCAGGACCTCCAATTGAACTACCATTGATGCTTGGTCGGGAAAAACTTCAGCTGATTCTCAATGCCTTACTTAAGCAGGTAATGTTTGTTGTTTAACAGGTTTTTATTATATTGCTGTTAACTATACAATGCTTAAAGAATCTTAGCCATCTGTGGAAATATCTTATTGTTCACTTGGTCCATTTTTCCTGTTTTAGTAGCCTTACAAAACACTGAATGGTCAATTTTCGTATTGTATAAAAGCTGATAAAATGATTTACTTTGTATGTACAGTATTACTTTATGTAGCACATTGATTAGCATAGAAAAACTGTTTAAAAATGGCATGCCATAATAGTGAAAGTAGCTCTGCAATCAACTTTGATTCATAACTAAAAAAGAAAAAAAAAATTTTCTTGTCAAGAGGCAAAGTAATTTTAGTTTATACTGTAGTTCAGAAACTGAGATAGATAAAACTGTCCACATGAAGCTCAGTCACTGCAAGAAGAGTGCATTGATTGATTTGAGCTTTGAAGCAATGACAGTCTTGCCTTTTGATTTATTGATGCAAGGCAGAGTTCCTCATTTTGTAACTGAATGGTGTGAGGGACTGATTCAGCTGGTTGCTTCTTAAACTGATACCTTCCATTCACCACTTAAGGAGATGAAAAACCTTACTAATACAAAAAGACCAAGAAAGTAGTACAGTAATGATGTGTTATCAGAGGATGTAGAGAGAAATAACCAGTCATAACTAGAATAAACTGAGATACTACTTAACAGTGAAGTTGAAATTTAATTTGGAATGGAAATAAGAGCTTGATTAGTAATGAGATAGAAATCTAGAGATTAAATCGGTTGAATCTTGAATGGAGTGTCTGTGATCTGTGCCAACCATCATATAAGATGATAGAAGAGAGGTGGGCAAATACTTGGATATGCTTTTCTGCAAATTCACCTACAAAGCTCATGTTTGGAGATGATTTCTTTATGGATGGCAGGGAAAGAATAGAAAGAGAAAAACAAGGGTTAGTGATTAGTTTAACAGAATCGTCCAAAAGCTAAGTTAAGGGGAATAAAGTCAAAGAGGGAGCCTCTCTTGTAGGAAAAGATGAAAGCCAGATTTATGGATATATGTTTATTTGGGATGGCTCTTACTTGTTGTTAAAGATAGCTTATGTCCCTGCACTGATAGGCAAGAAGATATAAGCTATCTTTAATAGTTGGTAAGTATCCAAATAATAAATTTTATTATGAAAATTTATATTTTGTTGGAATTTTTAAAGATTGAAAAAGCACTATACTGTCTAAACTTGGCATTTGAGTTCTCAAAGAAGTAGAGTGCTAGGTCTCTGCCTCTTTTTGTTTGTTAGTTATAGAAAAGTTTATTGCCCAGTAGTGCAGTATAGTAATATATATATATATATATATATATATGTATGTATATATATGTATGTATATGTATGTATATATATATATATATATATATATAATGTCACGATGCATCAAGTACCTGGTTACTACACAACTAATCTCAAGATTCAAGAAATATACCTCACTTAGCTTAGATACTGAACTCTCATAACATTAATTATTACGACTGAGTACTCCAAAGGTAACAGTGATCCCTTAACTTTAAAAACTTATTTATCACTTGAAAAATCAAACTAAGTTTATATCAGAATATGAATGCCGCAGTATCGAAAAATTAAACTGAAATATTCTACAAAAGGGCAACCTTCAGTCAAAAACTCGACCGAAATGGTCGAAAACGCAATTGTAAACTAAAAAGAACAAAACATGTTTATCTTTCTAGTAATATTCAATCATGTACCAATAAATCATTTTGCTAAAAATGAAGTTAATAGCAAAATTTATTTTAAATTCAAAGTTTGAATTAAATTTGAAAAATTTATTATTACTTGAAAATAACACAAAATTTAATTAATTCTTCGTTCATTTTGAAACAAAATTTTTCACAAAAACTTTATCAGAATTTACATAAAGTCAAATAAATTTAAAATGTCACAATTACTCAAGATTAGAAAAGAAAATCTAGTAAATGGAATATTAAATCAAGTATGTAATGTTATCAATTTTGAAGATATATATTTAAAATCATAAATAAATGTTAAAATTTCAAACATAAAAAATGTCGACCGAAATGGTATAAACGCAATTGTAAATAAAAAACATTCTAGTAAATACAATCATTTGCAATCATTTTCACTCAATTAAAAAATTTCTAACTTATTTACCATTTATTAATTTTGAAAAACATGAGCCTCTATTTACAAAACGTCTCCCGTATTAAATGTAATGTTTTGTTTTATATTAGTCGTTAGCGGAAAAAAGTTTTTTATCAAAAATCAATTTCATGTAGTTTTACAAGATTAAGAGTTCATGTTTGCTATTTTTGTCATTGCCTGAAGTTTAGCATGCAACCATGAAATGAAAAAATATCATTATCATATCAAATTTAATATATGACAGCAAAAAAAACGCAATTATACAAATCTGCTAAAACTCTTACATTAAAAGCTAATGAGTTAATTTTTAGTTCATTATTGTAACTAAACTGCGATGATTTTAGTACAATATTTAGCAAAATGGTGAATTTCTGAAAAAATATTATCTAAAACGATGCATGAATTAAGTAACATCCTCGGACGTAAAAAATGTTTTTCAGAAATTCACCATGTTGTCGTGAAGTGTTGTGCTAGAGACTTACATTAGTCATTAAATGAAACTGATTGAAATTACTGTGACTGTAAGTGTTTTAGCTTACAATTGAAATTTCTCATTTGGTTGTAGCTTTTTGAGTTTGAAAGTCTCATTTTCTATTTATCGTGATTTATATGAAAATGTTTCAAAACTGATAAAGTCAACCTTTAAGTTATTTTCTGTTATTGTCAAAATTGCACATTGTAAGCTAAAACTCTTATTCTAGTAATATAATCGTTTGCAAATTTTGGTAAGAGACAAAAAGAATTTCTAGAGATATTTCGAGGTTACCGGCGTGAATTTAAAAAAATATTTTTCAAAAATTCACGCTGTAACTAACATGTGCTAGAAATTCTTCCGCCTCGTTGTCAAAATGAAGGTAAACGATTGAATATTAGTAGAATACATAGTTTTAGCTTACAATTGCGTTTTACCATTTCAATACAAGTTAAAAATAATTGAATGGTTGAAATTTTGGCTTTATCGTGATTTTTGAAAATTTTCAAAATGATAAAATACAATAAATTGACTATCTTCTGTTGTATTCTACACATGAAGTGCGCACATTTTCATATATAAAAGTTTATGTAACGACTAATGGAAGTCTCTAGCAAATATTTCGATTTAAATTTAAAAAAATTTTTACTGAGATGTTCGGCGAGTTATTCATGCATCAATTTGTGAAAATTTTTTTCTGAAATTCTTATAAATCGTTTTAAAATTTGTTATATACCAAAAATCTTGCAGTTTGTTTACAAAACAAGTACAAAATTAATATTACTAGAATGTAACCGCTTTTTACAGCATATTTTGTTTACAATTATATAGGAGTTAAAGTTTTTTTTTGCTTGAAATTTCCAGTTATTGTGATATTGATAATGAATTTTTTCAAAACTGATGGTTGCATACCATGAAACTTCTGTTGTATTCTACAAAAAAATGAGCACATTTCCATATATAAAACTTTATGATTTTTAACGACTAATATAAAACAGTGCAAACGAACGACAAGGTGCTTTTGAAAGAAGAATTTCTGCGAGGACGTAAGGAAAAACTTTTTTCAAATTCACCATAAATTGAAATATTGTTTATCAGAATATGTGTTGCAAATGAAGGTAAATGATTGAATATTCTAGAATGTAAGAGTTTTCAGCTTACAATTGCGTTTTTTGACCATTTCCTGGTTGAGTCAAAGTTAGCAAAACTAAAAGAACAAAACATGTTTATCACTTTACCTTATACACACACAATCAAAACTATTCACTGGTGATCAATAAATGAAACACTTTTTCTGTTGTATTGTACAAAAATTTATTTTTATATATAAAACTTTATAACGGCTAATATACAATCTGAAAAATTTATTATTACTTGAAAATAACACAAGAATTTAATTAATTCTTGAATTCACCAGAAACAAAACTAACTCACAAAAGTTTTTCAAAAATTTACCATAAATCAAAATATTAAACTGTCAAGAATTACTCAGATTTGAAAAGAAAATTAAGGTAATGATTGAATATTACTAGAATGTAATTTTAAATTACAGATATATATTTAAAATGCTATTTAAATGTTACATGCAAACATACAAAGGTTGAAAATTAAAGAGTCATAGAAACACACAAAAATATACTTGTTACCCAACAGACAATTTTTGGTCGGCTATTGTAATTTCCGGTAACTTATCATACCATGGTTATTACTGGTAAAATTCACGTTACCTTACACAAACTTGAAAACTTCTGTAAAATCACTTGCTGCAGCTGCGTTACCTAAAACACTTTTTAGCAGGTAGCGCCGTTACAAACTAAATAACTTACTAAATTCTGATCTCAAAAGTTAATGCTAATACGTGACCACAAAACATTTCGTTAAAGTAATCTCTTTCTAAGAACGAGAGAGAGAGAGAGGGAACCAAATCAACTGGTCTCAGAAATCAGAATGAAACAATTTTAGAATTCCAGTAACACGTGAAACAATTAACTGATGTCATTAAAGCATTTTGGGTACTAGATACAAAAGTTCTAGAAGCAGGGAGATGACGTCATTAAAGCATTTTGGGTGCGAGATACCAAAGAGAAACTTCTAGAAAGAAAATTACGTCATCCCAGCAAAAAGTTTTGAATGCAATCTTACAAAACATAGCATAACTGATCAAGACACGTATTTCTTCTCTCAAAGTGGCGCACGTGACTCGAAGAATGCATGTAACAACAAAGAAATCTTGTCTTGAGCCCAGTATGGGACAATCGGCATTTGTTATCCAAAACCTGTCATCACTAACAAAACAAAGCGCTCTCTCTTATCTCAACTGATGACAATGAAATGAAACAAGTCCTTGCTGGACACACACGTGTTCATATACTACGCTTTACCAAGAAAGATATTATTCATTCTAAACTACATTATTTAAAATTGTATTATCAATTCTAAATTACGCTATTAAGTTATTTAATCATTAGTTCTTTTGAGATCTGATGCCAAACTAAATATGAAACACTCCAACAATCATTATCGTACACATACAAACAGAAAAGAAAAAAAGTAAATATGTCCAAAAATTATAGGAGGATATATTTATTACAAGGCAACATCATGAAAATAAATATATATATATATATATATATATATATATATATATTATATATATATATATATATATATATATATATAATATATTTTTTTTTTTTTTTCTTTTTTTTTTTGGTAAATTTAGCATTAAATTATAGACTAAAATTTTCATGTTTCATGATATTTGTGAAATACCAATTCATGGTCATTGGGAATTTACAGGAAGAGAATACACCATACAGCTTCTTTGTAAATGAGAAAGAAGTTACAGATGACCTTGCAGGAATTTTAGATGAATCAGAGAGTGAGGAAAAGGTGATGACAATTCTTTACCAACCTCAGGCAGTATTCCGAGTAAGAGCAGTCACAAGGTAAGTTACTGGTTTCCCCTTATCAATTTGGTTTATATTTATATTTTTATAAATTTCATGGAAGTATTGGTTGTAGGTGTTTGTTTAATATCCATAAAGTATATGTTTTAGAACAATGTTGGGAAAGAGTAGGAAGGTGGTTGGTTGGTAGCAAGAAGAAATGGGAACATTAATGTTGTGCCCAGGTTGTTTACAAGAGCTAGGATAATAACAATTGGTAGTGACAAGGGCAGATAAGTATAAAGTTTGGTGAAGTATAAGCCAGACAAACAAATTGGGAGTTAGCATTCTTGTCAAAAAAGGAAGGAGCAAACAGATGGTGAAGATTAAAGTGATTCACGAAAAAACAGTAGCACTGTACTATGCTTGTGTTTTCATTGTATGAACAGCAAACAGGGAGAACAGTAAATAGTAGGAATGTAAGAAAAATCATGAGGAAGGAGAATTACTGTACAATATATTTTCTTTCTAAGGGCTAGGGTTAAAGATGCTAGATAGAATGCTTGAGAGGTCCACAGAGAAGTTGTCGAGAAGATGCCAAACATTAATTATTCCTAGATGAATACCCTCAGTCTTTACATAGGAATTACCGTCAGCGTGAGCTGAAGCAGGCTACCCTACAGTTGAACTACTGGTGGGATGGGCGAGGGGTACCCTCACCACCTCCCTTCGCTAAGTTGCGCAACCACTTGCCCTATAGCCTTCATTCAGAGCAGACTCATTTCTTCTCCTTCCTCTGCCCGATGTTTACCGGCTGTTCTCTGCACTTCATCACAGTTTTTCCATGTTTGTGCATTGTTATATTGATGCATTGGTATATCTGTCCACACTGTTTCCAGTAGATGTCACAAACGTGTGTGCTTCATTACCGATCCTTGTATGGAGTGTTGTAATTGGTCTCCGGAGCAGTGGATGCAGTTTGCTGGTAAGAGGAAATCCAGGAGGGCTGCCCTTCCGTCCTCGGAGGGGGGTTATTCTTCTCTGAGGACACCAGGTAGCTTGCTGTCTCTTCTTGTTCAACTCCTGTTGCTGCTACCTTTTCTAGGGAGAGGTCACTCCCCGCATTCACCTGCTGCTTCAGCAACGAGTGGTTCACGGGGGAGGGTGGAGGCCAATCATGATCGCTCAAGGGCTTCTTCTGCTTGGTCAGGGGGAGAGCAGTCTTCCCCTGGGCAAAGGGAGGCAGCCACTACTAACCCATCTTTTGCAGGTCTGGGAGAGATCGGGAAGACGTTATAGGAACTTAGAGACCTCTGGCCCTCTCTTGGTCTTCCCAGGGAGCCATCGGTGCAGGCCGACTGCTTCGGTGGCTGGAACTACGGTTTCAGTCACAAGGTCCATAGGAATTTCCACTACAGTCACAGCTCCATCTCTCATTCACCCTTGTTCCTTCAACTTCTAAGCCCCCTCCAATGTCTCCCGACACCAAGGATCTCCTCCTGGACAAGTTGTTGAGGAGGTACAAGAGTGACTGCAAGAAGGCATTGAAGAAGAGACCCCATTCACCTTCATTGTCATCATTGATGTCTTTGTCACCTCCTTCCTTCACCTTCTATCCTTCTCCTTCCAAGGGTCCCTTTATGCGGACAGACCTAAGGAAGGAAAAGGTTGCTGCTCTTGACCGTAAGAAGGCTTGGCTGCCCCATCACGGCATGTCTTCTTCCACGGAAGAAGCATTGGGATCTCACTACGGCTCTCCCTTGTCCTGGAAACCACGTCTCGGATTTCCATGGACACCTGAGGCGCGGAAGCAGTGAGTGTTCGCCCAGCCACAATGCGGCTTCCATGAGCCAAGTCCATGTATGTGGTTCCCCTATGTTCACTGACTTTCAAGGCACCATTTCCAGACAACGAACCTCTCCTATGTCTGGTAAAGAGCCTGTCGCTTCCACCCAGCGGATTGCAATTGCTCTCCCTCGGGCAGGTCCTGCTTGCGTTCGCGTGAATGGGCCTACTCTCCTCGGGATAGCTTCCGAGCACATTCGCGGGAGTATGTGTTTCCCCCCAGGGACAACACCCATTCACCTTCGTGTGCCGGGAGCTCTCCCAGACCTGTGCATCGATTGTCACTGTGGGTTGACAATTGTTCATGGCCGCCTCCTGCTGGGACTATGGCCTCCAATAGGTTCGGGAAGGGTGCTAGGCCCCTCTCACCTGTTCCTTCAACCTCCTGGGGTTACTCTTGGATCCGTGGAACGGACATGACTTGGGTTGATGATTAGAAATTAGTATCCCATCGTAGACCTTCGTACACTCCCAGTTCGGTCTTAAGACCAGAACACACTTATGCTCGGGTGTTAGAGAGAGGTCATGTGGGTTCTGATGAGGGTCTCTCACGTGCAGAGAGAACAACTCAGGAAGACTGCGACTTGGAAGAGCCGGAAGGTCCCCTCCCCAGGGACGTGGACACCCCCGAGCTGCAGAGGTCTTACTTTGAGATTGTTAAACTGATTTGTCAGTACAACAGTCTAGAGGAAGAGACTTTGGCAACTGATGAGATTGTTCCTTTGGGCCTAGAAGCACTGGTTGGACCCCACAAGGAATCCCCACCTTCCATAGAGTTGCCATGGTCAAAGCTTGCCGAGTCGGTCCTGGGCCAGTTGAGCTCTCATCTCTGGGAGGGAGAACTCACTTTGGGCCAGCTACTCTTTCAAGCTATTTCCTCCACCTCTCCCTTACCAGAAGAAGTTCTATAAGCTCTCGGAGAGGTCAGTTCTGACAGCACAGGTTGACCTGGACTTAGTTCTTCTTGGTCTGGGTCTGTCGTTTGAGGATCGACCCCCTCTCATCAGGAGCCAATGACCTTGGAAATGACTGCCCTGGCAGCGTTTCAAGCAGTCTCTTGGATGGATCATTGGTCCACCACAGTATCCAAGGTGATCACAAAGAAGTGGCTAATCTTAACAGACTGTTCCTGTCTGGAGGTAGGACCATCACCTACCTAGCCCACTAGACAGCCAACCTGCGGGCAAACTTGACACTGAAAAGGAGAGATGCAGTTCTCTCCCGAGTTTCTAAGTTTGTTGGTCCTGAGTCAGTCTTGACCTTGAGGAATGGACCATTGCTGGGTTCCACTTCTTTCTTTGACAGGGAGCAAGAGGACGCCATGGTGGATTGTCGAAGAGCAGATGACAATACCATCATGCAATAGCAAAGACCTCCGGGCCTTCGCGTGCCACTGCAGCCAGACCTTTGGGTCAGGCTGGCCCTTCCTCTATGGGTCCTAAGGATCCTAAGGTCCTTCATAGGAACACCCAGCCTTCTTCTGCCCCATCAGGAAGGATGCAAATCAGCAACCCTTTCAGTCCTCTGCCCAGCCAGGTAGAGGAGGTAGGGGGAAGAAGAAGGGAGGAGGACGCTAGGGGCGGCGTTCCCCTCCACATGCTGCCACCGGGGTTGGGGGATGCCTGTTCAGCCATTGGGCAATGTGGCAGCAACACAGAGCAGAGACCTGGGTAGCAAATGTCCTTCAGGTGGTCTATTTCCCTTCAAGTCTCCTCCACCTCTCGCCATCCTTTAGATCTATCTACAGACTGGTCATAGATCTTTCTGCCATGAACCAATCTGTTTACCAGACTCAGTTCAAGATGGAAACGACACGGTCAGTGCTCACAGCCATCAGGGGATCCGACTTCTTGCCTACGGTGGATCTACAGGATGCTTATTTCCAGATACCCATCCATCAGTCCTCCCATAAGTACCTCCGCTTTTTCCTCAACAGGACGGTGTACCAATTCAGGGCACTTTGTTTCAGGCTTTCAGCCACTCCCCAGGTGTTCATGAGAGTGTTCACCCTTGTGTTGACTTGGGCCCATTCGCACGGGATACATCTTCTGAGGTATCTCAACGACTGGTTAGTCCTGGCGAACTCTTGTTCAAAGTTGCTCCAGGACAGAGATTGCCTTTTCGAGTTTTGTCGCAACCTAGGCATTGCAATAAATCTTGAGAAGTCAGACCTCATGCCCAAGCAGAGGATAAAGTACCTAGGCATGCTGACAGATACAGCAGCAGTGAGAGTCTTTCCCTCAGACTCCCATGTCAGCAGGATCAGGGAGGCAGTGCAGTCGTTCCTGTCCCGACAGGAACAACCAGCTCAGATGTGGCAAGTCATTCTAGGTCACCTGTCGTCTTTGAAGAAGCTGGTCCCTCATTGGGCGGCTTCATCTTTGTTCCCTCCAATGGAGGAGTTCTGGTCTCAAGCAAGGGATCCACTGTCCCTTCCCATTCCTCTCTTGAGAGAAATGAGACAGGACTTAGCCTGGTTGCTAGACAACAAGAATCTCGTAGTAGGAGTTCAGCTTCACACTCCCCCTCCTGAGATGCTTTTGTTCTCAGATGCTTTGAGGGAGGGATGGAGTGCACACCTAGAGGAGTCACTAACTTCCAGAGTGTGGAATGAGAGCGACAAGAACTTCCACACCAACATCCTGGAGCACAAAGCAGCCTTCATAGCTCTCCAAGAATTCCAGGATCAAGTGATGGGGCACTCCACGGTACTAATGAGCGACAATACCTTGGTAGTGGCATACATCAATGAGCAAGGGGGTCTAGTGTCTCTTCAGCTTCATCAGTTGACTGTGCAAGTGCATGAGTGGGCAGTAGCATGCTCAGTGGAGTTGTCAACCAGATACATCCCAGGCAAGAGGAATGTATAGTAAAGCCCCATATTCACAGGGGATGCATACCACAACCCCACGAATAGTTAAAATCCACGAATGTTAACACCCCTCGCTAAAAATGCTTATAAGTGCCTATCTTGAAAGTTGAAATACCAAATGTATACCTTTAACTAGCATCCTACATGAAATATACCTTAAATTATTATCCTATATTGTATTAATCTTTGAAATGACATTATTAATATTTCAAAGTCATCTTAAACATTTTACCCTTAAAATTATATACATATATATGTACATACTTCTAACCCTTCCAGCCAGAGAGAGAGAGAGAGAGTTTTTATATCCTTGACCATCTGTGGGCAACATCACCACCCCTTCTTGGTGTATGTCAATATGTCAAGTTAATTGACACAAACTTGCACAGCCCCTCGCTCTGAAGAATCCAAGAAAAAGACTGAGAATATGTATTTGTCTAAATTTCTTAATAATTTACTATACAAATGCAAACAGTTGTAATTATAGCATGGAAAATATGGAAAAAATCAACTACAAAGTAATGTCATATTTATCTATATATAAACTACAGTACAGTATACAAAACAATTAAACATATACAGTATTACATATGCATAAAAACCTATCTCAG
The DNA here is from genome assembly GCF_040412425.1 of Macrobrachium rosenbergii. NCBI lineage: Eukaryota > Metazoa > Arthropoda > Malacostraca > Decapoda > Palaemonidae > Macrobrachium > Macrobrachium rosenbergii. Next base: position 70,098,345 of record NC_089743.1, read on the forward strand.
TGAGAGAGAGAGAGAGAGAATTTTTCAGTATCCTTCATAGGGTATTTGACCACCAAGTGGCAACATTTAATTGACCACCGATTGGTAACATCATCTACCGTTGCCGTCAGTATGTCAAGATATTTGACATGTTACAGTCCCTCCTCGCCTCCAAAGCTTTCGGAAAAAGGTGAGGGAAAGAATTTATACTGAATTAAAATCTTACTAATTCATTATATTTTCTTTAATGAATTAATATTTTGCTGTGTTTGACATATTAATATTAATATGTGAAAATTAGTAAATCATTTATTTACCATACAAAACATATAAACATTAATATTACATATACATAGAAATTCTCTCATCTCAGTAAGAGAGAGAGAGAGAGAGAGAGAGAGAGAGAGAGAGAGAGAGAGAAAACAAACTGAGAAAGGAAGGAGAAAGAGACAGAGAATTATTATTTCTATTATTTAATGTTATTACAGTATTTAATCTTATTAAACTTAATATTAATATTTGAAAATTAGTACTGTAAATCATTACTTTATCATAAAATGTATATGTAGGTACAGTACAGTATTTAGTCACGAAAATAATATGGAAATACAGAATATTGCTCTACGAAAAAATCCACGAGTGGGTGAGTTTTCCAGTGAATAATTGATAGATAGATTCCACAGAAAATTTCGTGAATTGTGAGACTACGAATCTTGGGGGTTTACTGTAGTGGCAGACAAACTCAGCTGTCAGGGTCAAGTGATAGGGACAGACTGGTCCCTACACCCAGACATTGTGGAGAAATTGTTCAGCCTTTGACACCCAGTGATAGACCTTTTCGCAACTCGGCACAACAGGAAGTTGCCAGAGCTCTGCTCCGTCGTGCTGGACCCTTGGGCTCAGCGGAGGATGCCATTCAGAACACTTGGGACAATCTCGACACTTACGCTTTTCCTCCGTTCTGTCTTATTCGTCAGGTGACCAACAGGGTAATGATTACCACAAACCTCAGAATGACCCTGGTGGCTCCCAAATGGCCACATGCCGAGTGGTACCCTGACCTGCTGGCTCTGATATCTGAGGCACTGAGAGAAATTCCTCCCTGGTGCAACCTTCTTTGCCAACCCCACCTGGGGAGGCTATGCCAGTCCTTTAGACTCCCTATCCCTTCACAGTTGGAGACTATCCAGCATCTCCTGCAAGCAAGAGGCTTTTCTCACTGAACAGCATCAGAGATGTCTGGATATCTTCGGAAAACCTCTGCGGACGTCTACCAAAGGAAATGGGCCATCTTCTTTGGTTGATGTCATGGAAGGGGTTTATCTTCTGTTAGAGCTATTATATAGCAGGTAGCGGACTTTCTCGTCTTCCCTTGCCAAGAGAAACATCTCTCTGTCACAGCCATTAAGGCCTACAGAGTCGCTTTGGGCCTAGTCCTGCATCTAAAGGATATAGATCTCTCTTCCTCATGGGACATCTCCATGCTGATGAGAAGCTTCGAAAAGTTTTGCCCTCCCAGGGAACTCAGGCCCCATGAGTGGGATGTTACTCTTGTCCTTTGAAGCCTGACTTGTGCACCTTATGAGCCCCTAAGAGAGTCATCAGACAGGGGTCTGACCCTCAAGACTGTATTTCTGCTTGCCTTGGCATCGGCAAAGAGAGTTGGCGAACTCCATGGTTTTTCTTATAATGTTAAACACTTAAGGGAATTGGGACCTGTTTCGTTCGAATTTGTCCCAGAATTCATAGCAAAAACTCAGAATCCGTGAGTCCCTGACATTAGATTCGAGTCCTCGATCCCCTCCCTGGAGGACTTTGTAGGTAATGAACCAGATGAGATGCTACTTTGTCCAGTTAGAGTGATGCGGTGCTACCTGAAAAGGACTCGACAGCTCAGGCCTGGGTGTCGACGACTTTTTGTTAGCACTCGCAAGACCAAGAATAGTGTCCAAGAACATGATCTCTTTATGGATTCGTGAGACTATCAAGCGGCTATACTCAACATCAAACGAAGAGGATTCTGGTACATTCTGGCCCAGAGCTCACGAGGTCAGGGGCCTTGCTCTGTCCCTCGCATTCAAGAAGAACCAGTTGGTGAATCAGGTACTGAGAGCAGGAGTGTGGTCGCATCTGACAACGTTCGCCTCCTTTTACCTGAGGGACATTGCCCATAGGTCTTTGGACACCTTTTCATTGGGTTGTGTGGTGGCTGCTTAACAAGTTGTGTAGCTCATCCAGTTCCCCTACGGGACAGGAAGCATATGGTCTAAGATGCACAGTCGTAGAAGTGAGAGCGAGTGTGTGAGACTGGCCCCCCCTCCTTTCCCTTTCTCGTACCTGTCCTCTTCCAGCAGGCTGAGGATAGGTTATTAAGCTGTCATCTGCTGGGTGGACACAGATGCAGGTGAGTAGTCAGCCTTTGTATTTTTTCTATTGTTATGATCTAATAGAAGCAAGTCCTGCCCTCTCTTTAGCAAAGGGAGAGAGGGATTGGCTATAAAACTGACTCGTTCCTTATCTTAGCTTTATTGCCATTGACATAGTGTTCCTCCAAACCTTTTTTGAAGTATTGTTGTTTCCAAACCCATTACAGGCAGTCCCTGGTTTTTGGTGGGGGTTTTGTTCCGACAGCATGACGATAAGCGAAAATCACTGATAACCGAAAATCTGTGATTATCGACGATTATAGGCACCGATAACCGGAGATCAACACCTCCGTTAGGTGCGTATCGGTGCTAATACCCAGTTGTCGTGCCAATAAGCAGAAATTGGCGATTTTTGGCGCCGAAAATTGCTGATTGTCATTGCTAGACAAGTGCCGTAAAACCGGATCACAGATAACCGAGCCCTCTGATAACCGGGGACTGCCTGTACTTTGAAAAGCCCAGAAGTCTGACAGTCAAGCACACAATTGTTCCCTGATCAGAGGCATGGGACTACTTCCTTTGCTCGACATTACACAACTGGGAAAAAGCCCTAGGTGTGAGGCAAACCTCCAGTCAGTTATGAAGCTTACTCAGATCCTCCCACCAATCAGTAAGTCTTCCTATTTAAAGACCAAGGGTTTGTGTTCGTATAGGAGTAAATGACAAATTTTGAAAGTAATTGTATTTTTCCAAACATTAAAACCTGAGGTCTTTACATACATTGCTCACCTCTAGCCACCCCTTATTCTGTTTCCTGGGTTATAAGGTGAGTGTTTACGCAACTCTGGGGAGGGAGGTGGTGATTGTACCCCTCGCCCCTCTCACTGGTAGTCTGCTCCAGCTTGCACTGAAGGTAATTCCTGTGTAAAGACCTCAGGTTTGTATGTTGGGAAAAATACAAATTACTTTCAAAATTTGTAATTTTTTTTAGTTTATATGAACCTCTTGTCCCTGCTTTCACTTTTTAGAACTGGAAAGTTCTTCTCTTCGGGAAATGTTCTTTGCACATCTTCATTCCACCAGCTTGTCTCAGTCAATATACCTTCCCTGATTTCACACCTCATGCAACTATTGTATGGCTTCTTTTGGCTATTTGTACCTTCCACTCTTGATGTATTTGCAGTTAATTTCTGTTCTCTAGAGATGCATTTTTGACATACCTGGCTGATTTTGCAGAATCTAGAGAATTATTCTGATGGTTGAATTTTATGGATTAAATCTGCAAAACATTTGTTCATTGTAACTTAGTTATACATCTATTATGTACTTAAGATATAAAATTGTACTTCATTGTTTTCCATCTCAGTGGATTAGTGAGAATGCCAGGAAATTATTAACAGCTAATGGAAAAGTTAATGTGCTGTAACATTAATTTCTGCTGTTTTCCAAATTTATTTTCCATGGTTGTTGAATTTATGTTAGGCTGGATCAGGTTTCAGAGGTTACAAACCTTGATGATTTCCAACTTAGTATGTTACAGCTGGTTTTAGAGTCTCACAATAACAGGCTTGTCATTGTAAAAATTTTTGTAGCCAACAGACACTTTATTTCAAGCAACCCTGATTCATTCTGGATAATTACCAGTACTGGGTGATTTTAGCATTGCATGCCTTAGGCATATTTTAGTTATTTACCAGTGTGTGCATTAATGAGTTGAAACTTAAGCCTCTACAGCTTCTTGCTGAATGATTGCCTGTAATCTTGGATAGATGTTAATGGGAATAAGAGGCCTGTTTTGGAATTTGGGACTCAGCCAACCAGCAGAGACAAAATTTTGTTGGTCTTCATGAAAACAAACATTACATCTAGACACATTACCAAGATTCAAAGTTTTAGGTTGCCCATTGTATTTGGTAGTTGTGATTACAGGTTTTGGTGTAAAATCTTTCTTCATTGAGTATTTGTATGATATGGTATTGTTCTCCTTTTTTGCTTTATGAAATTAATCAGTTTAACTGAGTTCACTGTTTTTGTGTAGGGATGTAATTATTTTTATTCATTTGACATTACATTTATTACAGTCTTGTTTCATTACAGTGTTATTACATTAACTTTATCTAGTATTAGCAGTTGTAGTTATTTTCTGAGGTCTCATTTATTGTTAGAAGCATAGTCTTATATTAATATATCCTTATGACCATTGTGAATTGTGTTGGTTCTAGGAATAGGGTTTAGGAGTAAAGTTTTTCCTCGCTAGGACAGAGGTCCATGGGTATTGCAGATTGGAGCCTTGAGGTCCAGTTTCCCCCCCCCCCAGTTCTGTGCATTAACTAGACCATCATCAGCTAAAAGGTCTCTTATAATCAAAGTTGGAAAAAGCCAGTGAATGGATGATAAGTAAAAGTAAAATGATATTGCAGAAGGGGGTCTTACTGATGCAGCAAAAATTAGGTGCACTGTAAGTATTGCATCTATAACGGGTTGTTTTAATATCAGTGAAGTATTATGGCAGTAAAACTAGATTTAGATTATCCAGAGGAGGCCGTCACATTAGGAGACTTAGACTTAAACTACACAAAATTGTAATGGTAGTCTAATGAAGTAAATAATTGATAAAAGTTGAAGTTCGTTTGAATTACTATCTAAAATGGGCCATTTATTTTCTTAATTAATGAACTTTATCCAATGACTAAGAGTGCTTTGACTTTTCAAAGCAATATGAAGGTAATGAATTGTGTATTGCATTTGACATCCAGATGCACATCATCCCTTCCTGGACATGCTGAAGCAATTTTGTGTGCATCATTCAGTCCTGATGGGCAGCACATGGCATCTGGTTCAGGAGACACCACAGTACGATTTTGGGATATTAATACAGAAACTCCGCATTTTGTTGGGAAAGGTAAAGAAGGTTTTTTTATCAAGTCCTTTCAATAGCAGTTCAAGCAGTCAAAGACAAAGCAAATGATGGAGGGTAAGTACCTAAAGAATTGAATTTATCATAACAATCATTATTTTGCACTTGAGGGTGTTGTCATTGCCAACAGTTATTATTTAATTAGATTGCTCTCAGGTCATTCATATTGCAAGCCATAATTACTTCTAATAGCATGCAGAGTGACTGTTTTCAAATTATATAATTTTTTTTTTCAAGCAATGAACATTGTCACAGTGTTACCATAAGAAATTTTGAGCATAATACTCACTAGAAAATAAGATTTTTTTCAGTGGAAGTAAAATAAAATTATAAGATCTTGGACTGCATTTCAGTTAAGTTGTCTTCATCGTGTGAATATCTATATTTTCAGCACATCGTCATTGGGTATTAGTCACATCCTGGTCTCCTGATGGGTTGCATTTAGCATCAGGTTGTAAAACAGGTCAAGTTATTGTTTGGGACCCAAGAACTGGAAAGGTATTGTTTTGAAAATCATTGAATTGAAGGCATACCTAGATTATTGCTGTTGTCATTGAGTAATAACCAGTTAATGATATATATACTTTTATCAGAATGTCCTTTAAATCCAGTAAACCACGGTGTAATCTTTGTAAATAAAATCCACTCAAGCATGCTGTAATTAATTACAGTACTGTCAGTTTCATTAAACATTTGGTAAGAATAATTTGCAGCACTTTTGTCTGTGTTTTTCCTTTTGCTTACAGCTCTGGGATTGTTACTGAAAGGGATTAAAACTATAATGAATTTATATTGTTGTTCTTTCGTAAGAATTAAACTGATGTAAATCTCATTTGCAGGCAGTGCGGACATTCTCAGGGCACAAACAGTGGATTACAGCTTTGTGCTGGGAACCCCTTCATTTATCTGACCATCCTCAGTGTTCAAGAGTAGCTTCAGCAGGGAAGGATGGAGATATTAGAATATGGAACATAAGACATGGTTCATGTGAAAGAGTAATAATACATTTCTACTGTTATACCTATCACAGGTTTTTATGAACATTTTAAAAAATATTACGTAACATACTATTTTATGTGTGCCTTCATACACTCACTTTTTTTCATTTTTATTTTCAGGTGCTTTCCAATCATGTCAAAAGTGTAACAGCTTTGAGGTGGGGAGGTGAAGGATTAATATTCTCTGCTTCACAGGATAGAACTATTAAAGTTTGGAGAGGATCTGATGTAAGTGTTTTTGATGAAGTTTATAAGAAAGAATTGGGATTACTGACGTACCTTTCTGTTAAATATTTCACTATATTTACAATTTAAGGGGGGATATGTGAATGAAATGCTTGTCTTTTATATGCCTAAGACTCAAAAGAAAAAATTTTTTAATGCATGGAAAGATCACAGTAAAAGTGGAAAATTTTTATCTCTGAGGTCTTGTAAACACTGCAATAATAAATCAGTGCTTAAATGCATGAAAAGTTTATGCACAAAAATGTTCAACTTTTCTTTGCATAAAAGGTGTTAGCAGTGTTAGAAATACTGACAAGTTGAATAATATTTCTGCAGGGCGTTATGTGCCGAACTTTGCAGGGCCATGGACATTGGGTTAATACTTTAGCCTTGAATACTGACTATGTTTTACGCACTGGTGCATTTGAGCCTCAAGCTTTAATGAAACCGAGACCAGAATTTCTTCCAGGTAAGAAACTTTGTCTAGTTTTACACCAAGAGAGGCAGAACTTTTCTCTTGCACAGGGTACTGGACGGAGTTCAGTAAATGATGAAAACAACTGTAAAGTTGATGTAATATGACTATTATCAAAGGGAAGAACAAACATTATCATTCATCAGTTGTTTGCTGATATTTAAGTTTGTCACCTTAAAATTATATATTTTAATATGTTACTTTTATCTTGTATATTTTTAGATGAAGAAAGATTAGCATGTGCAGAAAACCGTTATCAGACAGCATTAAAGTGTGCTGGAGGTGTTGAAAGATTGGTGTCAGGGTCTGATGATTTCACATTATTTTTGTGGGAGCCATCTAAAGAAAAGAAGCCCATTGGTAAGAAATTTTTTTATGTCAAACCTTAATATGTAGTCTGTATTTTATAATTATTAGATGTAATTATTGATCACTTAGGCTTGATGATCTAACAAGTTATATAGCGGTTGTCATTTTGTCTGAGATCCCTTCAAAACTCATGATATAAATGCACATGTAAGGTCTACTGCCAGTCTGCCTTTAGAACCCTTAATGTCAAATTTGTTTGTTTTTTCTCCTGAGATAAAGCCAGACCCAAATTATTTGCAAATATTGATTAAACATAGATAATAATTATCCCTGAAATAATGAAAATATTTACAGTACAAATCCATACATTTGGTAACATTGCATTATGAGACAACCCATGTAACTCTGCTTATTGAAAACCCCTCTGCAGCTGCATTTATTTCAAATGTTGCTCATCCTTTTTATGAAACTTTATAATATAATCAGCTTTCATATACTCTACTTTAATGGTGGTAAAATTTCCAAGCAAATTTGTATTTTTTTAGCTTTGTAAATTATTCCTGATTTAAACTGACTGCTTGTACTGCAGTCAGTTCCAAGAATAAATATAGAAAAGGTTAAAATAAGAACACCTGCAGCTTTCTCATCACTGATGCTTTAACCAGTAAGGAGCCTTGATTCAAATATTTCTAGGCTTCAGTTATCACAGTTTACACCATGCTCCAATTTTCAGGTCTTGTGTATTGATAAATAATAGATTTTTTGGCAAGCCAAGTGAGGCTCAAAATGTGTTTGTGGTTAGGTTAACTACTTTATAGCAAATAATTTAAGAAAAGCAGAATTGCCTGCCCTTGTGTAATGCCATCGTTTCATTCAGTAGTTTTTCTGGAAGACCTTTATCTCAGGTATTGTTTGCTTGCTATGAAGACAGGTTTTGCCCAATAAGTAGATGCAGGTAAATAGAAACTATTGATTTCATGTTCAGGTCAAAATTGTGGACAGTAAACCTTACAAACAAACAAAGAATTCTCAGTCTGATAAGAACACCAGCTAACAACTTTCTCTTGTCGTTACAGAAAGGATGACTGGACATCAACAACTTGTGAATGATGTAAAGTTTTCTCCAGACACAAGAATTATTGCATCGGCGTCATTTGATAAAAGTATAAGACTATGGAATGGCCTTAATGGAAAGTACGTATTACAGATACTTAATGACTTCTGTGCTTATGGAAAATGATTTGAGCCTCTGTTACAAAAGAAAATGTATTTTCAGATTCATTGCTACTTTGCGAGGACATGTCAGTGGTGTTTATCAGATAGCTTGGTCGGCTGATTCTCGATATCTTGTCAGTGGCAGCAAAGATTCAACATTGAAAGGTTTGTCATATTTTGCCATCTTTAATGAACTTTTATGGATTCTTGCTTTACCCTTGCTTCAGTCCTCAGGTTCTTTTACTGTATTGTTTATGTCAATAATTGTCAGAGGTACAGTTGCCCATAATTATTAGATTTTACAACATTTAACCTGGTTTTGTTAGTTATGACATTAAATTTTAAAAAATCTGTGTAAAATAAGAAAATAAAAAACATTCTTGAAAAAGGAAATGTTTGGGAGTTATGTCTGCCATTTATATGACTCCAAATAAAGTGCAAGATAATAAGACAGCTCCATCAGCTCAGACTACAGTAAAGCCCCCGTATTCGCGGTCTCATGATTCGCTGACCCGCCTATTCGCGGATTTCTCTATGGAACATATATACAGATTATTAACTAAAAATTCGCCCATTTGTGGTATTTTTCACTGAGAAATATTCACTAATTACACTATTTTCATCTCATTTTCATGACTAAATGCACTTTTTGTGATAAAACTATTAAAATACTCAGGTACCCAGGTAGTGATCAAGTTACAATAATTCACCTTATGATAATTGGATGGGGTAAGCAATTAATACCAATACAACAATATTTAGAAAATATTTTAAATTTCCCGCGGATGCAGGCAGCAGCGTACAATCAGGCAGCTAGAGATGCCAAATTACAATAGACCACCTTCTTTCCTCATCTCTTTATCCCATCTTCTAGTTAATAAAGGTAAAAAGAATGATAAAAGTATTGCTAGTAACGCTTATACTCTTATAAATGTGTATTAAGCCATAAACAAACTAAACGAGAAACCGTTGTTTTTGCTTATAACCATATTGGATAACAACAGCCATTTTGCTTGTATTTACCCCAACCATCATTACGGTAATAAACAATTACCATAGTTATAGTACAAAAATGAAGTTAAAGAATAGGACTGATATATTTTTACACTATACATTATTTGGTATGGATAAAATATCGCCAAGGAAATATACTGCTAAATTTATGTTGCAAGTTGTAGCTGAAGCTGAGAAAAAGAATGTTCAAGCTTGTGACTATAAAATTATCATGCATCGCAATGGATGAACTCGAACGTAATTAAAATTTGAGAGAGTATTTTAATAAAAATACTGGGCATGAAAGAACGCATATTACGGCTATTTTTACGCCGATAAACAATAAATACATAAAGCTCATACAGTATTATGATGAAATCAAGTAAAAATAGTGGGCAGAATCTATATTTCTTTTTACACAAAACAAACGTGACCCCAAATGGCCAACGTCATTTATTAACGGAAAAAAACAGCTAAGTTTATTTGACAACAAGACATATTTAAGTTGTATTTCGACTTAAAAACATTTTGTATAACGAAAAATAACCTTGCCCCAAATAAATAAAGTATCTAGAGATTCATTTACGCCAACTAGAATTAAGAAAAACGCTCTGAGCTGAGTTAAAAACGGCAAAATAAACTTACTGCGTAATCTATTTCCAAACCAAAACATTGATCGCAATTTATAATACTAAAGCAATATAACATATGTAGTATTATTGGATACAGTGAATTAAAGCATAACATTTTAAAAGATCCATGGAAAAGATGCATATTCGTTATGTTGATGTTTGTATAATACGATATTATGTGAATATAGAATACAGTATAATGTAGGCTAGGTTACCTTATATGTATATGATATAACATAGTGTAAGCTAAGCTAATTCTTGTTTGTTATTCAATTTCTCTTTGTATTGAATTATCGTAAGTCACTGCATGAACCTCCAGAATTAGCTGATAGTAATTACTAGTGTAGGCTAGGCTATATTCGAGATATGTTTTTTCCAACAAACAATGTTTTTTCTGGAACCGAACCCCACCGTAAGTAGGATAATACATGTATAAGCATTTTTGGATTTTTTTTTTTGTGTTTGAACTATCAAAATAGGCAGTTCTAAGCTTTTTTTAGAAGGGTTCAAAGTATTCACGGATTTTAGCTATTTGCGGGGGTTGTGGTAGGCATCCCCTGCGAATACGGGGGGTTTACTGTATATCACAGACTATTTCTCTAACTCTAGCTTGTTTTCACAATTAATAGTCTGTGCTGCAAACTATAACTTTTTCATATATCTCATTGACCACTGTTACTTTTATTATCTCAGTTATAAGTGAAATAGAAGTTATTCCTATGTAAATACAAACCATCACCTTTTATATTTGAGTATATCTTTCAGTGTGAGCTGGAAACTGATCAAACTTGGTAACATGGTGGTTAAAAGGTGGAGATGTGGGTGGTTGGAGTAGTATCCCTCCCTCACTGACCATCACACTCACTTTTCTTTCAGCTTCGGTAGAGAACAGATGTGCTACTCTTTGCTGTCCTGACTGCGGATTGACAACTTGGATTTTGGATGAGTAATCTCTCATTGGTGGGTTAGGCATCTTGTCTAGTATAAGATGGTAATTAGGCAGGGTTCTCTTCCCTGGCACTCCTGAGTGCTACTCCACTGGGCAAACTTGGTTCTCTGTAAGAGAGAGAGTTTGTCTTTCTCTCCTTTTCTCGTATCAAGATTTGCTAATTAGTCACTTCTTACTTCAGTTTGTTCATTGTTGAGCAGACAAAACCCCATCCTTCTCTCTCCCTCTCGAGTGACAGAGTTACAGTACTCTCTTTTCCCTTCTCCCTCTGGCATGCCGGGTTTGGAGGAGAGTGGCGGGTTAGCCGAGGTTGGCTATTCCCCTCTGCCACCATGTATTGGTGGGTGCAGGGATCAGAACCATTTTCTTAGGAGTAGTTTTGCAAATTCTGCTTCTTTTCCCAGTTTTGCAAGTGTCTAGATCTTATTAACAGGGGCAGTGATTTTAGACAAAAGCGCCATTCTAAGTCATAAAAAAATGCTTCCCCGGTCTGTCGAGTTCCCTGTAAAGAAACCTAACCAGGGGTTAAAAACTGATGTTCAACCTGTCTCCCTTATTGACTTTGTGTTAAAAACCTGTTTTTGCAAGTGATTTTGATAGGGTTGGCTCAGGTACCCAGCTTACTTTGCCCCTAAGGTGGTAGTGCCATCAGTGCACTTCACGAGGTGCACTAGGCATTATTAAAGGTTCTTTGCTGTGTCCCCTCAGCCTCTAGCTGCAGCTCCTTTGATTTCTTTTACTATACCTCCATTCATATTATCTTTCTTCCATAATGCTATCCACCCTCTCCTAACAATTGTTTCATAATGCAGGTGTGAGGTTTTCCTCCTGTTCCACCTTTCAAACCTCCCTGCCCTAATTCCCATCCAGCGCCGAATGACCTCATAGGTCCCAGTGCTTGGCCTGTGACCTAACTCCATACGGTGTTCCATTCCGTTTCCATCTTACTTTCATGGAAACGATAGGAAGACTACTATCAAATACTCATTCTTCATAGCTGTTGGAAGTGCCTGAAATGGAATCGTTTATCAGTTCAGGATGCTGTTTTGGACTGGTGATGGCCTTTTCCCAGGAATATTCCAAACTTTTTGCCTTCAGTTATGCTTGGGCTCATTCAAGGGTATTCAGCCTTATCGCAGTACCCTGAAGTTGTGGAGTTGTAGCACCTTTAAGAGCATGATTCCTTCAGATCTTGATGGACTTCTCACTTTTTCTTTATAGACGAAGGTTTGTGATCAATAAGTACAGTCCAACCTCGGTCCCAAACAGCAAATAAAGTACCTAAGCATACTTACACTTGGCAGCAGAGAGTGCCCTTTAGATATGGCCTCTTGAGTTATTGAGCTTAGGGAGGTAATGGTGCAGTCCCTGTTCGGGCAGAAACAGCTTTTTCGGCCTTGGCAGGTCGTAGGTCTTCTGTAGCCATGAGGTATCTTGTATTGCAGTTACATACCTTTCGCGTTTGTTTCTAAGCCTGATAGGACACTGAAGTACTGATTCGGACTTCTTGCCACTTTTTGGAAGCGATTGTTAAGGAAGCTTTTGCTTTTCTTTGGTGACGGAAACTTCTCGTCTCAGGTGAGTGTTTTTCGGGTGCACATCGTCTGCACTGTACTGCTTTTGCCGAGTTTGCAGTGTGTTTAACATTCCACATTTTCGGAATGGTTGCGAGTCTTCAGTTGAGGATACTGTACTGTTGTTACACTACTGTACTGTTGTGACATTTGTCAGTGCAGGTGTTCAAGTGGACACTTTGCTGCTGCCACAGATGTCTACATATGCATTGCATACTTGGTGCAGGTGCATTTTGGTCCCTACTCTCCTGGATGCCAAGAAGTTTCAAGTATTTGAGTTCCCTTACTTGATGAGTAGAGTCTGGGATTGCAGAGAACTTTGGATTTCTGTTTTCATTTTCAGTTTTTGGAGTGGTGATGTAATTAAATTCTATCACATGTAGAACACATGATTATGCTCATTGTTATGTATAAAAAATTTTTTTGATTCCTTCTTGGCTGGCATTGGAAATCATCATTCACCTCCAGTGAAGGGTTTCATGATCCGCTGTTTCTCAGGTGGAAGTGCTGTGAGAGCCATCCAGCCCTCTTTCCTTGTCAGCCTCTTGTTTGTCTTTTATGTTTAGCAGTACACTTCCTGCAATATACACCGGAATTCTTCAGCATCTCTTGAGAGAATGGGTTTTCTCACTGGGTAGCAAGGAAGTTAATAGCGTACCTTTCAAGTTTTTGGCAAATGTGCATCAGGGGAGGAGCATCTTTTATGATTATTAACGTAGAAGGGTGCATCTCTCTGCTTAGAGCTTATACTCAGCAGATCACAGGCTTTCCCTATTACCTTAGCCTAGTCAGGTCCCTTTCAGTATTTGACATAAAGGCTAGGGTTTGCCTTTAGTCTTTTTCTGGTTGGGTTAGGCCTCTCTTTGGTGAAGCTCCAGTATCAAGTGACTTATGTTCTTAGACCTTTAAGCATTGTTGGGTAGAGTCTTTAGACTTAGGCTATTCTTTCTTGGCCTTGGCATAAATTTGGGAAGTCTTCTGGCTTGCTGTATTGCATTTGGCCTTTCAGTAGGGTGGGGATCACTCTTAGTAGGAAAGGCAGCTTCTTGTCTCTTTTGACAAGAGATTGAGTGTTTCCCTGTTTCTTCACTCTGAGTCTAAGATGGAGATCCAGATGAGATACTGGACCATCCTGCACTTCTCAGTACCATTGAATATCCACACCCAAAGTTGGAGTGTTTTTATCTTTCATTGGTATCGGTTAGTGCTGGAGAGAGTTTGTAGGAACTCTCTCTTTTGTCTTTTTATGGGTTCGTTGGACCATCACCTCATCTGAGAGGCTAGTTCCCCTCCTATGGGAAGGATCTCAGTGCCAAGGGCGTTAGATAGCCCCCAACGTTTAGTTGAACTTTTCAGACTTCCAGGTATTGAGGGTGGGTGTCTGATATATCAGACCCTGTTCCTTATTCTATCTGAAGGATGTTGCTCACAAGGCTTGAATACTTTTCTTTGGGACTTGTGATGGTTGCCTAAGTTGTGTAGTCATCTGAGGTCCATTTTGGACAAGATTGTTACTTTGTCTGAAGTACCTATTCCTTGTGTAGCTTGGGAGGGTGAAAGTGGAGTGAAAGGATTCCATTCCATCCTTAGTCCCTCTTTGGAGAGCAGTAACTGGGCAGGAGTCAGTCAGGGTTAGGTGATTGCACCTCGGGCATTGTCTCCTATCCTCTCTCTTATAACGAGGTAGAGGGTACTAGAAAGGGTGTAGTCCAGAACCCAATTCTTGGTTTTACCAAACTACCTAACAACGTGAAGTCTCCTGCAGAGATGTCATGGTTCTCTGAATGATTCCTCACTTGAGTAACCCTTTCTCACTATAGAAGGGGCACTTAAGCCTAGGGCCCTACTATTCTGGCAAATATCTTGCCAGAACAGTAGGAGCCCAAGAGTCATGACCTCCCTTGCTTGCAAGGAAGGCGAGATCATGGTAATTCCATGTTGGTTCTAAACTCGTCAGTTGAAGTGACTGACCTCCCATCTAAGGAGTAAGTTTCCTTTACAAAAGGTGAAGGTTTGTATTCCCGTAGGAAAAAATAACAAATTTTGAATAACAATTTGTGTTTTTCCTATGTATACAAACCAGAGCCTTTTATATTTAAGCTCCCTACAGCCATCCCATTCAGTCCCTGTGGCTGAAGGTAAAAACACCTTGTTACCAGGTTTTGACCGATTTAAAGCTTGTGCTGAAAGATACTCCAATATAAAAGGCCCTGGTTGGTAAACCTGGGAAAAATACAAATTGTTATTCAAAATTTGTTATATCATGTTGTGTAAATTAAACTTTTCTTATTCTTTAACCCTATTCCTGTAATAAAATATGAAATGGTACCATAGTTTTAAAATACTGTAGAAATGAAGGCATGTACAAACTACAGTTAACAATATGTTTGATTATTTAAAAGTATTTTAAAAGGTTTATGGTAAATGAAGTATTAAAACTGTGAGAAAAATAGCATAGCAGCACAAAAACTCAAGTACTGTACTGTAATGAATAAAAATGGTACTGTGCAATAAATAGAATTTTCAGATTATGGTAATAACATAAAAACAAGTTTGTTTAGCTCAACCCTGTCAGTTTAACATGCCTAATCTTGCATTAAGTAGCTCCCCTGGTACACACAAAAAAGAACCTTCTCTCTGGGCAAGTGTCAGTTTGGTTAGTGCCTTTGATGGTAGTAAGTGGTAGTTGTCATTCCCTGTCTGTCTGGAAAGCAAGCAACCATTTGCTGGCTTTGCTGTTGTTTGAATATTAATTCTTTGTTGCCTTTTTACATACTTGGAATGGAGTGTCTGGGAACTTGAACAGATACATTAACAGGCTTGTAAAAGCAGAGTTAGTGGTGAAAAAAATTCATATTAACAATAACAATAAAGATGGCCCATATATTTTTTATGTACAAAAAATAGCCTTTATTAATGCCAAACCCTTTGTACTAACCCCATGAGTTTTGTACAAACTCGGTAGCGCTGTTGAACAAAAGATTGACAATGGTTATTTCTTTAGTGTGGAGCCTGTTAACCAAAAAGATGGAACTTGATCTACCTGGACATGCAGATGAAGTATATGCAGTGGATTGGTCTCCTGATGGTCAACGAGTTGTCAGCGGTGGGAAAGACAAAATCTTGAAAATGTAAGGCCTAAAGTGTATTTTAATGTCTTTTTTCACTAAGAATTCTGTACACTAAGACCTGATTTCATGCACATTAGTAGTGGAATAAGTATTGTTTCTCATGTAGAGATGGTATTTTATTTTAATAAAAAAAGTAAGACAAATTGGTGAATCATTAATAGGAAAAGTGTGGGTTTAGATAAAACAAAGACAGGATGTGTGATCAAGTTTGTTGTGAAACAGTTACATAAAAAGTTTGAAATTAAAGTGAAAAAGATGTATGCAGATACATGGACCTAGAAAAGGCTTATAATGAAATTGACAGAGGAAGCATGGAGAGTGTTGATGACATAAGGTAGACATAAGGTAAAGAAGATAAAGTGGTAAGATTAATTAAAAATGTTTGAGTTAAGAAAAGCATGTATTACAGTACGTAGGCGGGAGTGACAGGTTTGGTATGAAAATGGGCCTTTATGGATACAGTGATGCAAGATGTCGGGGAAGGGAAATTAAACTTTATAGCAGGTTTTGGGATAAGGAAATAGTTGTGAAGGGTGTGTTGAAAAATTGATGTTTGTAGATGATACAGTACTTGTTAGGGATAGTGAAGATAAACTGCAGAAACTAGTGAGAGTGTTGGAAAATGATGCAGCAGTAGCTAGTGAGAGATGGAAAATGTTTAAAAAAGGAGGAAGTCGAGAGGAAATATGAGCAAGAATAAAGGTTGTGAGGGTAAATGGATGTCAGGAAGATGGAACAATGAATGTAGAAATGAATAGTGGAAGAATTTAAGCATTTGGTTCATAAAGGTATTAGGGATTAAATATAGGAAATTGTTATTAACTCTGCTCTATGTAAATGAAGTGTAGATGTTCAATATAAAGGAAAGGGAAATGGCAGTCTTTGAGAGATTGTTTGGATAGTATTTAAGATGAATGTGGACACAAGTAGAAGTGGTATGAAGGTGAAAGCAATTAAAGGATGGATTAATGTTTTGAGATCATGTGCCCATATGGAAAGAATGCAAGGTGATAGTTTGATGAAAAGTATGTGATCCTGATGTGTTTGGAGTGAGAAGTGGCAAAAAACTAGAAAGTTCATGGCAGATAGAATGAAAAGGCATTTCCTTTCTGATATGGAAAGGAAGGGTCTTAATATTCAGGAACTTTAGAGTAAATTAATTTAAATACTAAAACAATGGTAGCTGAAGGAAAATAATATTCAAGCATGTGAAGACTAGAGCAATATAAGTATGTAGTCATTTTTAAGTTAAGTTAATATTCACATGAGAAAAGAGATGGATGAACACAAATCTCTACCTATTTTCCTAATGTTTTGTAGTTTTGTTACAGAAAAATCTGTGAATACCATATATACTCGTGTAATATTCGACTCCATGTAATGTTCGACCCCCATTTTTTACTGCATATGTTAGGATGTTAGCATATACCCCATGTAATGTTTGAGTTTTCATTCTGACAATAATTCTATATATTTGGAATTAAAACATGATGGTAGCCTAGGTTATGTTAGCAGTGCTACTGTAGCCTAGTCTAAGATTCTCACATCTAAAAATTGAGTTTAACTAAGAGGCTAAAAGCTTAGAATATGCCTATAAAATAAATAAAAAATCAGTATATATTCATTTCAAAACAAAAGGAAAAAAACTTCCGACCTTCTTTGTTTACAATCGTTTTGTCATAACTACCGAAAGCTTGCCAAGCAACCACTGTAACTAGCTAACAGTATAATCATCATATACATTTCTATTCTTTAATTTCTCTTCAACCACTAAAACTAGCGAACAGTATAATAACCATTCATTTCTATGCTTTAATCTCTCTTTATCCAATTTCACTATTCTTTTAACTCTATTGCCCTGTTACTGTTTCTTAGATCAAAAGTTTTCAAAATATTTTTACTCAATACCCTTCAGTATGTTGTCAAATACATACAGGAAGTTTACTCCTAAATTTAAACTGCAAGCAACAATGTGCAAGCTGCTAACAAATATGGTATATCAGAAGAGTGTACGTGATTGGAGGAAGAAAAAGGAGAGTTTAAGTAAAATGCCATCCTACAAATGTTGACTTTAGTTGTCAGGAAATCCAAAGCTTATGGTAGGTTAAGCCTAGTCCCAAAAGTTTGCACTCTTCCAATATAGAAACAACATAACAATAATAAAAGATTCTCAGATAAGTAAAACAGTATTTGTATTTACTGTCTTTACAAAAATAAATAGTTTGTCAACTTCCATGGAAGGAAATGCTACTTTGTTGACTTCCTTGTTGGGAATTCAAAGCCTAGGCTTAGCCTAGTCCCAAAATCTAGCACTTTTCCAAAAATGACATTTATTAATTTGTATTTTTCATAACTAACAACTGAGGTCTTAACATTAATGCTTGTATCCAGAAATCATACAACGGTTCATTGTATGCGATCGTCATGGTCTCGCCGTATCTAGAAACCCCACGAACATACGCAGAGGCATTCGTGATTAAATCGTGTAATTTGGAACTGATAGTGAAGGAGGCATCATGCCGTTTCCATGCGATGGCAGAAATGAAAGAATGTAAATTTCAACTCTGCATTTCAAATACACATTTGCCAGAGTGACTCATTTACAATCTGTCAAAAATATAGATGCATTTCAAAATACATTTGCCAGAGTGACTCATCTACAATGTCTGTCGAAAATATGAAACAATTTGTGGTAAAAAGACCTAAATAACAGCACAACAAAGTTCTTGAACAGAATGCTTTTAAGAAGTCTTTGCCTCTGACGACGGATGAATTCGAGCTCTTCACAAGAAAAAGAACCAGTCAGCACATGTGTTGGAATTCTTTTCTTCAAAATAGGCTTCATGACGTGTTTAGAGTTTTCCTTTTCAATACAAATTACGTTTTTAATTGGTATACATCAGAAATCTTAATGTGTTAGTGTTATATTGCCCAAGAAAGTTGAAATCAGTACAGCCACTGAAGCTCACAGGTAGGCTAAAGGTGATGCAAGCGTGAAATTCCCTCGTGAGCTGTTTATCGGTCGGTGATCACATTCTCATGCTCCTTTATTAAATTAAGAAGCATTAAATGCTGAATCGCTATTGAGGTGCACGCTCCATATTCCTCTCTGAAGTTGCTTGGCGTGTTCCTAACTGTTTGTTTACATTTTTAGAAATCAGGACAGCAGATATCAAGTATACAAAATATACTACAGATATACAGTATCTTTTCTAAAAATAGAAGCATAAAAAGACAATTTAATTTAATATCACTGTAATAAAAGAAATTGTCTATGATACTGATACAGCCTTGTAATCATCGATTCCAGGCATTTCATTCCCAGTAACCGCATATGTTTATAAGCCTGTTTAACAGTGAGAAAGTCACGATGAGGGGGTTAGGGGATTTTGGGGCCATACAATTTCTGGATACAGCAGCCCTTCGTCTGGGACCAACAACGCGATTGCCTTACGTGGTGACAAATGCGGTCCTATGATTTCTGGATATGGCCCTAAGATAAACTTCTGGCGTCAGCTGGAATCTGGTAAAATCAATAAAATTGTATATGCAAGGGACTAGTGGCATCTGTCCTTAGTCACAAGTCATGTGGGACCACCCACACCCAAGCAGTACTCTGTGACTTCATCAGTTATTCTTCCAACCCAGGTTAAGCTGTCATAGTGGTGGTTAG
Organism: Macrobrachium rosenbergii; assembly: GCF_040412425.1. NCBI lineage: Eukaryota > Metazoa > Arthropoda > Malacostraca > Decapoda > Palaemonidae > Macrobrachium > Macrobrachium rosenbergii. Next base: position 70,117,781 of record NC_089743.1, read on the forward strand.
AGGTGGACCTTAAATGTTAAGACCTCAGGTTTGTTAGTTATGAAAAATACAAATTAAATTAATTTAATAAATTTGTCATTTGTTCATATACAAAACAAACCCTTGGTCTTAACATTTGGATAGACTCACTCTTGGTGGAAGGTAAGTAAATTAACTGACTGGAGATTTGCCATGCCTGGTCATTCTTTTGAGTAAGAGAATTCTAAGAAACATAACCTTTATTTCTGAACCTCAGATACCGGCAGTCCCTGGTTATTGTCGGGGATTCCATTCTGATGGTGTGATGATAAGCGAAAATCATTGATAAACGAAAATCAGTGATTTTCGAGGCTTATCGACGCCTCTGTTAGGTATGTATCAGCGCTGACAAGTGGATATCGGCACTGAAAATCACTTATTTCTGTTGCTGGACACGAGTATAACGTTACTAACAAGACTTTTATCATTCTGTTTTACTTTTTTAACTAGGAGATGAGATAAAAAGATGGAGGGAAAGAAGTTATTCTATTGTAATTTGCCCTAGCCTGATTGATTGTCGCGTTGCCTAAGCCCACAAGAGATTTAAAATATTTTCTAAATATTGTTGGATCGGTATTAATTGCCTACCCAACGCAAATCATATTAATTAAAAGGCTTAATTATCGTGTAACCGAGCACTACCTGGGTACCTGAGTATTTTAATAGTTTTATCACAAAAAGTGCATTTAGTCATGAAAATTATATGAAAATACAGTCAGTAACTAGTGAATACAGTAAACCCCCGTATTCGCGTTCTCACGATTTGCAGACTCGTGCATTCACAGATTTCTCTGTGGAACGTATCTACCCGTGTAGTTGCCTCCAAGTGTTTCTGTCCTCCAGGAGTAGTGTGTAGTTTCTTGTGCCTTGTTTGTTGTTCATTGTGAGGAGCGCTACTCACTTGGTGATTGTCTTTGTTCATAACGAGCAGTAGTGTGGTACACATGTATGTTGGTGATCCCCTCTTTCCTTTTAGTGTGCCATTTTGAGTGTTGGCCAGCGTGTTCTTTTCTGAAGGATGAGAGCCTTGCATATCTTCTGTGTTCCTTAGTGTTTCTGAGTACATGTTAGGTGTCCTTTGTTTTTATCAAGGTGCAGTGTAGTGCCCAGGTATGTGTGACACCCCCCCGCCCTTTCTTTTGTGTGTATGGCTATGATGGAGGAGAGCATTAAACCAGAGTTTAGGCATTGTTCTGGTAAGGGCAAGACCTACAGTAAACCAGTTTTCAGACACTGTATCAACAAGGTTAGGTTGTGCAGTAAATTTCCCCCAATAGGGGCGTGGGGAATGTTCAAGGAATGACATGTGGGCCAAGTGTGAGGAGACATATGAAAGGCAATATATTTTCAAAGAAACTACATTAAGCCCTTCCCCTCCTTTCCATGATTACCTCTTCTCCAAGGCTTCCTCTGTCAGCGACATCCCTTGCATCTATCATCTTTTCCCGTGTCACCATCTGAGGAAGAACCAGTAACAGGCAAATGGAAAGGGTAGAAACAATGTAAAGAAGTTTAGACATCCTTTGGAAAAGTTTAAGAATCCAATATGACAGCCCATGAGTTTCTTAAGGGTGTCCCCACTCCCCCAACTTTGATGAGTAGGGATAGAGGAGGAGCAGCCTCAGCCTACAAAGTGGTTGAGGCCCCTTGCCTATCCCCCCCCCCTCCAACTCTGGGCCCATGGAAAACATCCACCAGTCCAGGGGCTGAGGAGGGAGGTTCCTGAGGTCAAGAAGTAGGGCAGTCACCCCACCCTTAAGCGTTGAATCGGTTTCATCAGGTGCCCTCTGCTTTCTAAGACTGGACGTCAAGAAATGCGTTGCTGCTTTCTTAGATTTAAGCCTAGAGAGGGGGGCCTATGCTCATTGTCTCTGAGGGTGGAATCACATTGATCTGAGTGGCAAGACGTGCTGGAAGCTGGGAGGCCTTGCTCTAACCCCACTGCTGGGTGACCGAGCCCCAAGAGGGGTTGACTCCACACCCTCCTGTGTGTTTTTATGGAGCAGAGGAGTGGACAGTGCCTGTCCAGAGGCAGGGATACTGACTGCCCTTCAGTGTGGTGAAAGCCCTGCTAGTAGTTAAACCATCTCCCGTTTGAGGAGCAGATCTGACTGGGACCACTGTTCATCTCACATTAGGCAGGACAGACCCTCGTCCCATTTCATCCCTGGCCTCCCTGATCTTCATGTTTTAGGGCAGAGTTACAACTAATGGAACCAGAGATCTCCTCAGCATGTCCTCCTGGAGGAGCACCCCACAGACCGGAATAAGGATAGGGGACGCTGGCCACTGGCAGACCTGTTGGTGGTGGTGGTGATCCATTAGAGAGGGGGACTTCATGGTTTCAGTGGATCTACAGGACGTTTACTTCCACACTCCCTTTTTACATGGCCTCAAGGAAAGACATAAGGCTCATCCCCAGGGGAGTGACATACCAGTCCAGGCTCTCTGCTTTGACAGGGCGGCAGCTCCCGACGCTTTACGAGAGTGTTCCAGCTGGTGTCCTTCTGGGCACAATCCAAGGGAATCCAACTGAATATAATGCGGAAGTGGACAGAGTACTTTCATTGGTGTCGGAGGGATTACGATCCCCTCAAGACGTCAGTGAAGGAAGCGGCAGATTCCCTGCTCTTACTGAGGTTAGATAAGCCCTTCTTCAGTGACTGCCATTAACTTAAGGGGTACAGAGTAGTCCTCGCACAGGTATTCTGGCCGAGGGGTATTAACCTGTTGAGATCAAGGAACTGTCAGCCATTATGTAAGGGAAGTAGCAGACTTCTTTGTCTACCTACGATGGGAGAAAGGCACCTAGGCTGCTGCAGTCAAGGGTTATAGAGCTGCCCTTGCATGGTGTTCTGGCTGCAGGGCATAGAATTCACCTATTATCTTATGGAGTATCCCCATAAGAGATGAGAGCCCTAGAGTGGGATGTGGCCAAAGTCCTCACCAGTTTGAGATGCCCTCCTCTATGAACCCCTGAAGAAGACTTCAGACAGAGACCTGCCCCTCAAGATGGAATTCCTTTGCCACAGCCAAGAGTGTCAGAGAACTGTATGCACTCTTACATGACATCACCCACTCCCAGGGGTGGTCATTCTGGTCTCTGGATTCATCCTGGACTTTGTAGCAAAGACCCAGAACCTTTCAGTAGCGTAGCACAAAGTCTTCTTAGTCCCATTGTGAAAGGACTTTTTTGGGGATGTCAAGGACAAGATACTCTTGCACACAGTGAGAGCCCTGAGATCCCACCTCTAGTGAACAGGCCCCCACAGACCCAACTGCAGGAGACTGTTGATCAGCATGGGATGAGAGAAGAGAGAGATCTCAAGAAACACAATCCCCTTCTGGCTGAGAGGTGATCATTGGGGTAGAATAAGGACTCATGGCTAAGGGGCATCAGATTGTCAGTAGCTTTCAAGAAGAGCCATTCAGTCCTACAAGTCCTGAAGGCAGGGGTCTGGAGAAGACGTCTCCTTCACTTCCTTCTACCTCAGGACCTGGCACACAAGTCCATAGACAGCTTCACCATGGACCCAGTGGTCAAAGCCCACTAGGTGATATCAGGAGTGTCTACCTTTGGGGCTCCACCAGGAAGGGACAGGAGGACATTGGGAATGCCAGACAGGAATGGGGAGTACATAGAAAATGATGTTCTAGTGTTACACCCAAGTTCTGGATGAGTGGAGGGTGTGGCCCTCGGAATGGGGGTTAGGTGCAACTTCAACTTTCGCAGAGGCACGCCCACCATTACTCCCCTACAAGAGAACAACCTCCAGCCTCCAAGTGAGACTCCATCTGTGAAAGTGTAGGTTTGTATTTGCGTCAGAACAAATACCAAATTCTAGAGTAATTTTTATTTTTTACCCTCCTCATACCACCCTGCTTAGTTTCAATCTCTCCCCAACTGTGGAGCAGAGCATTGCTGCAGACAGGCTGGTTCACATAATGGGAGAGTAAGACCAGCTCAGGTCACAGGTGACTATAGGCCTACTCGATAGCAATGTTACCTTAGATGATGATTCAGTGACAGCCAAAGCTCGCCAAGCGCAAGTAACTCAATCTATGAAAATGTAGGTTTGTATACTATGAAAAATACAAACAAATTACTTTGAATATGGTATTTTTATACCCCTTTACAAAAAGGGGGCGAATCATGTTTACAAGAGCTCCAGGGCCTGTTAACTATCTTGAACAGTTTGGTGAAAGGTACATAGAATTAATAAAATTGTCATATGTATTCAAGAATTAATAAAATTGTCATATGTATTCAATTTAGGAAGGCACTACTGGCCATGAAACCTGAATTTGATCTGTACATGGCAAGTTTGTGAAAATCTATGATCTTTCATGCCATCAATTAGGAAAAACTAATGAGTTCTTAAAAACTTTTTATTTCAGCTGCATAGGTAGAGCATTATTGCTAAGACACTGATGTCGTATTTTTATCTTTGCAGATGGAGGAAGTGATGGACCAAGTGGTAATAAATATCATATTTTTTCATGCTTTTCATATCCATCTCTTTTTGTGGTGTGATGACTGTTCATCAGTCTTATGTAAACATATTCAAGAGGCTGGCACATAAGAGCAGAAAGTTGTAATTTATATGCAAAGGTGAAAACAGTAGAGTTTAACATACTGTCAAGTAAAATTGTTGACAACAGGAAAGGACATGAATTGTAGTCCTCAATGACAGAGGGTGACTTTCCCATTTTTAGACCTTTATTATTTGAAGAACAGCTAAGCTCACACTTTATTTGCTAATGGAGAATTGATAATGTATTATCATTTGGGTCAGACAAACTAAAGTGAAAATCTGTATATTTTACATATTTCTTTTTAAACAAATATCAAATTTGCACATTCCTATGCTGATATATTCATATCAAAATTCTTATAAAACAGATTTTGATGTAAGAAAAACCTATTTTTGGTGGCTGCTGTGAGTCCTCAAAGGATTTACTCTCATGGGTCCATTCAGACTCCATGATAGAACAGTTAATATAAAAGAATTCTCTTTTAGTCAGTCTAGGCCCAGGATAAGTGCTGTTGACACTTGCAGTATAGGACTCAAAGATAAGAGGGGCTCTTTTCTCTTATCTACAGTGATTACTTATGTTCATTCCTATGTCAGCCTACGAGAAGTAGTAGTGACTATGACACATATACATAGGCTGCCATCTTGAAGACACGTAACTGGACAGATCAGGGTGCCATTACTCTCTTTGGTCTATGCAGGATAACTGTACACCCAATCCCATGCCTTTTCGTCAGGAAGAGTGGGTGGGTTTGAGGACTCACAGCGGCCACCAAAAATAGGTTTTTCTTACATCAAAACCTGGTTTTTTATATTGTGGCCGCTGATCAAGAAGACCCCTGGTTTTCTGCTGTAGCGCTTGCCAGGTCAGGACTAACCATACCACCTACTGATACACAGTGTAGCTCATGGCAATAATGTTTTAAGAATACTGTCTCTGATGATCACCCTGTACATACAGAGACTTCTTTGAAAGAGACATTTCTGTAGAAAGCCAATGACATAGTACAGTGTGGGTCTGCCTTTGTGGGTCTCATTAAGAGGGACACTAAAATTATTCTGTTGAGGCTGATGTTTCCCCTTGATAGAGAGTCTGCTATTACACTGAGAGACCCTGTAAGGCAGACAAGTGCCACTTCCTTGCTTGCACCATCCGAAGGATGGATAGCATTTCTGTATTGATAGGTGGTGAACGTGATCCCGACCTCTTGATGCAGGACATTGCAATCATGTCTAAGACTAACAAAATATGTCTCTCTTTTGGAGTTTTCAGTTTTCTGAGAGAAATAGACATCCATCAGCTCCGAGAAATTGATATGACATTTCCTCAGAGTAGGTGACCACCACCCTGCTACCTGACGATCCTCCCAGTGACCTCCCCAACCTGTCAAGGAGGCACCTGCATGTATTTTTACTCGTGCAAACGGAGGAGTCAGGGTGACCTGTTTTGCCAGAGACCCCTTCCGAGTCCAAGGCCAGAGTATCTCCCCAACTTTTTGATTCCTATGATTAGGCCGATCACACATCTTTTTTCTTGCATGTGACAGCCAAAGTTTGTTTTCATTTTTCAGTTGTAATCTGAGGATTGGATCTATCACAGATGCGAACTGTAACGGGCCCATCATACGTTCTAATTGCCATCTGGAAACGCTGGGCTGTGCAAGGAACCTTTTGTTTTGATAATTGATGGGAGAGGCAACTGGCCGTGGAGAGTATCTCAATAAAGTCCCAGCCACTGAAATCGTCTGCTGGGTGTGAGGCGGGATTTTTTCCAATTTATCAGAAAAGCTATTGACTGGAGTCTGTCAACTACTGCTCTTAGGTTTCGTAGGCACTCTCTTCTGGCCCCCAGATTAGCCAGTTGTGTAGTTAGGTTACCAGGTGAATTCCTTCTTGCCTGAGTTCTTGGACAACTACTGCTGCTAATTTTGTAAAAATTCTTGTGACAATAATTAGCCTAAAGGGCATGACTTTGAACCTGTACGTTTCCTTCCCCATCAAGAACCCTGGGAAGGGCCGGAAGGGAATGGCAATAGGGACATGCCAGTATGCGTCTTTCAAATCTATAGAAACTTGTGGCAAACAGTGTGCTTGTTCAATGTTGATAGGTTGAGGGTCACCCTCCATTCAGAGAAATCCTTCTTGGGGACACTGAAGAAACGTGCTTGGTGGCAAATATAGGCATGTTTCTCTGTGGCTCCCTTTAAAAAGGCCCTCTGCAAGTAATCCTCCAAAGAGGGATCTGGTTACTTGGGGAACCTCTTTAAAGGGGGGAAGACCATTTCCACCCTAGCCCGTTGAAGATAATACTGTGTCCCCAAGGGGAGGACTTCGATTCCATGTGATGGTGTAGTTTTGACCCTGACCATACAATCTTATTGGGATCCACTTTCCCTTGTTTCCTTTGATAGGTATTCCAGGCGTTGCCTTTCCTTTTCCCCGGCAAGTGTGTTTTTGGACACTGAAAGGGATTAAAAGGGATATTGCTGCTGTTGTCCCTTTTGAGGGAATTGGTTAGGGGTGGCTAAAGACATATGACTCCAAATCATAATGGACCTTTTTTGGGTTGGGAAAAGGGAAATCTCCAGCTTTTTGTTTCTTGGATTCCCCTTTCCCAAGGAGAGCATTCACTGTATAATTCTGTTGGCAGGCTTGTTCTTTGAGCCACTTTAGACTCCTCAAAAAGGTCCTTGCAGAAGGGATTAGATTGTAATAAGGCAGTTACTTTGGGAAGTAACTTATTGGAGCCCTCCAATGTTTCCATGTGGGCCATTATGCACCACTCTAGAAAATCATAGAGTGCTTCCCATAGGGTTCACATAGTGATTTGGCCACAACAGCAAAAATTGTTCTGGAAGATTCTGGAAGCCTTTTAGTGGCAATTTCCAACAAGGTAGCAGAGATCATAATACTCAGGAGGAGGATCCTGGCATGAAATTCTGCCAAGGCTGTCCAATCTGAGATTCTTCTCATAGGGGTCCCAAACTGTTGAGTAGCATGTCCAGAGGGAGCCTTTTCCTTTCAAAAGGGAAGGACAAGCATTGCCCATTCCATGGTAGAATTATCAGAGAGAGGAATGACAACAGCAAATGGCTTTATTTCTGCCATTGGCTCTTGCTTTTCTAGTTACTATAAAGTTCTGAAAATCTGTCATCACATGATTAATTATTTTAAAAAGTGAAGGGACAGAAGGCTAGGGCTACCCTATGGGCAATTTGGATATCTTATCCAAGATAGCTGTAGAGCTCCATTTTCCATTAACCTGGTAAAGGGTTTCTTCTATAAATTTCAATGCTACATTCATGGGTAGGATAACCATTTCTTTTAGCGGTTTCTGAGTGTTTACTGAAGGTGGTACCAGGTGCCATTGTGTATTTTGAAATGCTGCTCTGTCTCTAAATTCTACATGTTCTACTTCAGTCATGGTTTTTCTTTCATTAATAAGATACCATCAGGAGAAAAAATGCTCATAGAGGCATCATACCAAGGATTATCAGTATCAACAGGGGTGGATACTGGAGCCCCTGCTATATTTTGATTTGAAATTTTGTAGTCTGAACTGGCCACTTTCTGCTACCAGGGGCAGATTTTCGAACCTTTGGTTAAAGGCTGAGATACATCAAAGGGCTGATCTACGTTTGGGATCACGGAGGTGATGGCAGCGTTTACGACGGTTTTATCCGGTTTGCTAAATATATTCATCAGAAATTATTTCCGGACGACGATGTCTTATACCTTGCAAAATGTAATCCTTGGTGCCAATAATAATGGGTTTTCTGATCATTGAGGTTTTCTGATTTTGGGATTTTCGACGATGTTCCGCTTACGCACGATGGTTACGACGCTTAAAGAACGGAATTTTGCCATTCTGTGGCAAGGACATCTTTGATATTGCTAATAATTTCCTTACAGAATTCAGCAAAAGCAGCAAACTGTGTATCCCTTTTGGAACTTGTGCAATATGCAGAATCGTGCCTCATGTCCCTTATATATTGCCATTCTGTAGCAAGGACATCTTTGATAAGGCTCATGGTTTCCTTACAGAATTCAGCAAATGTAGCAAACTGTGTATCCCTTTTTGGGGAGCCTGTGCAATCTGATTGAGCCTCGACAGCCGAACTGCAACTGCCCAGTAACCAAGGGGCAGAAGTCTTGAGTGAGTTACTACAGATAATATAGATATTTCAGTGGGGTTAGGTGGATCCTGGTAAGATCCCCTTCAGTATCCAGTAGCTGCATGGGAGATGGATTTCCTTTTGGGGAGTTTATTCCATGTACAGTTGAAATTGTGTCCCTTGGTCTTTCCAGGTTCAGCAGGGCAGTTACAGTTGCCATATTCACTTCATTAAGTGTACCTTAGTTTAACCAGACCACTGAGCTGATTAACAGCTCTCCTAGAGCTGGCCCGAAGGATTAGATTTTATTTTACATGGTTAAGAAACAATTGGTTACCTAGCAATGAGACCTACAGCCATTGTGAACTGAACCACATTGGTAACGAAATGAATTCTATCACCAGCAATAAATTCCTCTAATTCTTCATTGGCTGGTAGGAGGCTCGAACGTGGGCCAGCAAAGTGTTAGCTGAGAACGGTACCGACCCGTCCAACGAGGGACTTTATCCACTTCGTGTCCACTAATAGGGACATCTCCCCCAAGTAAGGATTCCTCCTCTTCCTCAGTGGAGTTAACCTGGGAGGAACTTGGGGCCGTTACTTCCAGGTTTTATATAAGTGACTTATCCAATAATTACGTAGCTATATTTTTCCACATACGGCAGAGTAAATTCAAATTTCACAGGTAGCACTTCGATTGCTCAATGTAGGTGCACAGTACCGCCCCCTAACGGCAGTACTAGGAATGACTTAGCTAACCACCTCATTCTGTTTTCTGCTGTACTTGACAAACATTGAGTGTTTACTCAAAGCTTATTCCTAGTTTCTGATTATTTCACCGGATTTCGGTAGCATTACACAACTACCAGAACACGTATTTCATAGCCCTCAGACAGAGTTCTTTCAGGATGAGCCTTGCCTTTTTTATTATTATTATTATTACCTTGATTTAGATTCATCAGCAAGCCGGTAATAGCTTGGTCTTAAAAGTAATTGTCGAATGTTACACCATTCTGTAAGGCCAAAACTTTTACATTTATGTTTCGCTTACCGGGCTTAGGCTATTCCATTAGGCCAAAAACTTTTGCATTCATGATTTATTTACTGGGCATAGGCTGAGCCCAGCCACAGGTAAGTGATTGCCTTAAAAGTAATTCTTGAATGTTACGCCATTCCTTTAGGCCAAACATTTGTGAATTATTTTTTGTTTATCGGGCCTGGGCATCTCGCTAGCCTCCGAGAAATTATTTTAAAGTAGTTCTTAAATGTTATGCAATTCCTTTAGGCCAAAACGTTTGTAATTCGTTTTGTTTACTGGGCCGGGGCTACTCATCACACTTTCTTTTGCAGAGAATTGAAAAGTTTAGTGGCTGGAACGTAGTAAGGAGAGAATGGTGCGAATGTTTGGCTGCAGTGAGCCTTAAGAGGAAACATTCTCGACAGCCAAGTTTTGGCTACCGGTTCTTGCTTCAGCAGTACTTTGAAACGTTACAGAGAAGGTTCGAATGGCCTCGGCATAAGGAGGTGTTTTTCCTGGTACCATGCAATCGTGAACGTTCCACAACTTTAGCTCCTAGCCTCCAGCGCTGGCCACTAGTGGTGGGTGTAATCGGTTACTGGATTCGATCACTAATTAGAGAATAAAAACACATTGTTCTAAAATATTAGAGTTGGATGTGCTTTGATACTTTAATGATAAAACTACCTCTTTTATATTAATATGACAAATTCAGCAATAATTTGTATTTTTCCTGACATACAAACCCAACATCATGTGATAGGAGTATCCTTAGGCGCGCATGCGCAGACGGCTATGGTAAACTACTTTTTGATATTTATCATTATTTTAGAAGATAAATGTACGTTTGTTATCTTAAAATGCATACATGTCTGAAGTCTGAATATATAAAATGCTAATGTTATTCATACATTGTATGCATGTTTTTATGCTCAGATACCAGAAATTGGTATATAGATATAAAAAAGCAGTTAGTAATTGATTATTTTTCATGAAAGTAATCGGTAACGATGATTACCAAAAATCAGTGAAACGCCCACCGCTAGCCTCCACCCGCCACTGCATGCACAGGAGCGACTGCCACCTGCCTCCTGTCTCCACATGCCTCCTGCCTCCTCCCGCCTCGCGGGCCAAGCTCAGAGCACGCAGTATGTGGTGCCAGCTCACGTCCACTGTTGCCAATTATATTCTGCTGCTAGCCCTCCTATTTTATCCACTTGTTTCTGCACCTGGCTCCTTTGCTTCCTTCCCATGTCTTTGCCAGCCTTATATATTGATTATCATGAATTTAACCATTACAACAGTGAAGTGTTGTGGAGGAGGTGGCTACTCGTCAGTCCACACAAGCTGCAGAGTTGACAGTGAGTCCACACTTTGTCTGCAGTTTGCACTGTGATGCTCCAACAACAATAGAACTTCGGTGGGCTAATCAGTCAAGTATTCTGGCCACACAAATTTTTCAGTGCTCTTAAGGTCTGGCAGTTGTATCAAGCCATCAGAAGAATGTCCTTCTTTCCAAGTGGACCTTCAATCCCTTGGTTTCTCAGGATCTGTTGACTCTATGGGGCAAGACGACTTTGGACCTGTCTGTCACTGCAAGGACCCTTCACCTCCTCCTTTGGATTCTCCTGTCCCAAATTCTCTAATATGGGCAACAGTCGCCATATACAGACCGATCCTTCTTGGTTCTCCTAGCCTTACACAACCTTATGGTTCAGAGAAGCCCTAAATAAGTTTCAGACTTATTGTAACGTTATGAGGACCGTCATAACACGTTCTGTCCTATGTAGAATGACTCCTGAATCTGCGACAGTCATTAGTGGACCCTCCAGGTTACTTCCCCAACCATTTCTCCTCCGTCAACCTCCCTCAAGAGATACCACCAAAGATGGTCTGCTTTTGCCTGGACAGGCTTCAGGAGATCCAGAGGCTTGTCAGTCGAAAAGGTTTTGAGACATGTTGCAAAGACTATGGCATGCAGACTTCAATCTTTTAGCTTCATCTACCAGACTAAGGGATCAATTTTCTGTAACTTTACCTCAGACACTTCAGCTCCTCTTTTGAGACAGCTCTGACCCAATGGCAGTTTACCTCTTTTCTGAGGAGTTCTAATTTCTCTAGTACTCCTCCACTTGCACAGGGACCTAGATTTATTCCTAATCTCCGTCCCTCCTTGATTCATTTATCCAGCCAAGCAAGTAAGAAATTGACTCGGATTGTTTGTTACCCATGGGTATTTTAGCGAAGTTGAAGGTCCCATCCAAGACCTGGACCCATTCTTTCTCCTTTTAGGTCGTTACAGACTCTCTTGACTTCCAGGAGCACCCAACATCTCATTATCTAACTCGCCTGGTGCCCAGCTCCCCTGGCACACAGCCTGGCGCCAGCTCATGCTCCGAGTGTCTGCGAACTCCTGAACTCCGAGCTCGCCTGAGCTTCACTGATGCACAGGTAAGGACAAGCCCTACAATACGTTTATGTTGCTGTGGCAGTGGACCTGCATTTAGTGTTCATTTCTTGCTGGGGAAATGAATGTGCAAGGGACTCCACAGGTGTTGAGTGTGAGGAATGGCGTACCCTGCGGTAGGCTTTGAGAAGCTAAGGAGGAAACAGAAGGACATGTCACTGAGGGAACCGACTTTGAGCCCCTATCCTCACACCCCCTCCACTCCTCTTTCTCCCACTCCTCCATCAATCCCTGTAGAAATGGGGAGGAACCCTTCACCAGCGTCTTCAAAAAGAGACACCTGTGAAAAAAGATTTTTGAAAGGGTGCTTGAGTGGCTGAAGATAGGTTCGAGAGACCTGCACAACAGACCACATGAGCACCAGTGGCCTACCCCCTCCCTTCTCACTTTGGCAGTCAGTGAAGGGGGTTATTGGAGTTCCCACCCCCTTTCACTCACAGAGAGGATCAAGGTGCAGATCACTCCAGGAAAGAAAAGAGGCTGCAATCTCCAGTCAGCACTCTAGCCTCCCCCACCCTTTCAAGTATCAAAGAGAGAGAGAGAGAGAGAGAGAGAGAGAGAGAGGCCATAATGACTGGGAAGATGAGGCAGGTGCTTCCCCTCATGAGGAAGAGCTCATTGAGACGATCTTCTTCCTCTCCTTCGAGCAGTTCTTTCTCTTCAAATAGTAGCATTATCTAAAGGAGTCATCACAGAAGAACAGCATCTTCTAGTAGGAGGAAGTCTAAGAGCAATAAGAGGGGGGGTTATTTGACAAGGCAGCACCAAGAGAGGAGATGGAACCCTCCTCAAGATGTCAAAGCTGAGACAGTGAGAGTAGGAGTTCTTCCTACTGCGAGGAGACTCCCAGAAGCGAAGCATACTACACTGCTTTGCAGTCAGAGTTACTCTGTTCAGAGCATAGGGCCTTCCAGGCAAGTCCTCTCCCCCCTGACTCCCAAAGGCACCTACCCTGATCCTGCCAGGGGAGCACCCAGCGGAAGCAAACTCACTGCAGAGCTACAATGATCCTAGAATTGGCGAAGGCACACTAAGACTGGGGTCAGTGGAGAGGAGCCATGTTGCAACCACTCTGACCCAGATAGCCAGTAGGAGTCAGCACAAGCAGAAACGATGAACCTGGAGGAGGAGAAGGGCTTTCAGGAGAGATTACAGCTGTTAAGATAGATGCTTTGATGAGGTCATGTCTCTCCTCTTCATCACCCCGTCATTATCATGCTTGGAGCAAGTAATGGATGCTGCCCCAGAAGTGGGTCAGTCAGTGAGACTACCTTGGTCCCACCTGTCAAAAGGTGTGCTGGCAGAGGACAATGCATTGATCACCAGTCCAGAGGGCTCATTGGCAATGAGCTGATCAGAGAAGCTGCTACCCAGTCCCACCCAGAAGATGCCCATGCAGATTCTCTTTCCCTGGACCCAGCCTTTTTTAGCTTGGGCAACAACACCATATGGAGGGCATTACAGTCCATCTCGTTTATAGATCTGTGCCAGGGAGCCTTCCTGAAGGAGATAAAAGTGATGGCTCTGGCAACAGGTGGCCTATGGTCAAGAGTCTGGTGGCCCCAGCAAGGAAAGCAGTCACTTTCCTCACATGTCATATTGCCCACATCTGGGCAAACTTACTCCTAAGGAGGCAGGAATCCTTCCTGTCAATGGTCTCTCATCAGGTCTCCTACGAGAGATGGCTAAATTTGATGAATAGCCCAATCACACACTCTCCATTCTACTTCCCACCCAGCAAAGTATGGAAGGCCACTGAGATCGAGAGAGAGAAGACTCCAGAGACTTGTTCTCGCAGGGCAGTTTCATTAAAGGGAAGATAAGGCAGCAGGGCCCCTGCACTGAGGCCAGTGGTGCAGTTAAGATGGGGGATGCCAAACCTCAGACCCTCCCCCAAGCAAGGCATCGTCAGTCAACATAAGTGTTGCCATTCCCAGGGAAAGATAGACAGTCTGCGGGAAGTGGTGCAGGAGTTCATCAGGGAGCATGCAGCCAGCTCAACAGTGGCAGGTATTAATAGGCCATCTCACCTTAGAGAAGGTAGTGCCTTGAGGAAGAGCCCACGTCTGTTCCATGCAGTGGCAGCTGAAGAAGCACTGGGTAATTCCAGAAAAGGCAACCCACCAACTAATCTCCCTGAATGAGAAAGTAAGAAAGGACCTAGCATTAGCGCCCAGAGGATGGTTCAACCTCTGTTCCATGCAGTGACAACTGGAGATTCAATGGATACCCAAAAAAGTAACTCCACCAACTATTCCCCATGAACAAGGAAGTGAGAAGGACCTGGAGTGATGGTTGGACACCTCCAACCTCCGAAAGAGAGTGTCCCTCAGCAAGCCGGCCCGAGATATGCTGGTACTCTCCAGTGCCTCCCAAAGGAGATGGGAAGCACACCTGAGTGGTAAAGTGTGTTCCAGGACCTGGAGGACCAAGGTGAGGAAGGAATGTATCAAACTCCTGGAGATCAGAGTGGTGTGGTTGGCACTACAGCACTCCCAGGGACAACTGCAGGGCCACTCACTGGTCATGGTGAGTGACACCACCACCATGGTGGCCTACATCAACAAGCAAGTCATGACATCACCAAGTCTGTCTTGTTGCCAATAAGGATGCACGACAGGTTGGAGGAGGACATGGTGGACCTAGCAGCCAGGTACATGCCAGGGTAAAGGAATGTGGGTCAGACTTACTAAGCAGAAAGGACCAGATAGAGGGGACAGTATGGTCTCTACATCAGAAGTGGTGGAATGATGTCAACAGACCTATTTGTCACAGGTCAAAACTCTAAACTACCCCTCTACTGCTCCCTGGTGCCAGGCCTGAAGGTATTGATGCAAGATGCTTTCCAGCTTCCATGCAGAAGGTGATGAATAGGATGTTCATGTCCCTGCCCCTGCATGTGATGCTGGTGGCACCCCAAGTGACTGCAAGCAGTGTAACCGACCTGCTGCTGTTGTTAGTAGGCGTTCCAAGAGAGATCCCACAGTGGCATACTTTGGTAGATTGGTAGTCCAGATGCACATCAGGAGCTACCACAGGGGTGAATGCACTGCACTTACATAGGTGGAGGCTATCCAGCAACTCTTGCAAAAGAGTGGCTTTCCTCAGGGACCTGTGTAAGAGATATCACACACTAAGGCCATCTCCTGCAGCATATACCAGGCAAGGAAAGCCATCTGCAATTGTTGTTGAAAGGGTCACTCTCCACTCAAAGCCTCACTTCAAAGAGTGGCAGACTTCTTGGTGTACCTCAGGCAAGATAGGGGGCCTCTGTAGCAGTAGTCATTAAAGTGAACAGGGCAGCCTTTTTGCAAGTGTCCAGGCCAAGAGGGATAGACTCATCTGCAGCCTGAAAGATATCAGCACTCATAAGAGGCTTTAAGCAGTCATGCCTCCTGAGGGAAGTCAGGTTACCCAAGTGGGATGTGACCAGGGTGCTGGCAAGTCCAGTTTCAGAAGCTCTCCATAAGAGCCCCTGAAGCAAGCTAAGGACAGATACCTAACGTTGAAAACAGTATTTCTCCTGGCCGAACCTTGGCCAAGAAGTTGGGGAGCTCACAGCCTGTCCCACATGGTCTCCCACCTGGAAGGGATTTTTGCTGGAGTTTGTGGCCAAAACGCAGAACCTCACTGTCCCATACCTAAGGTCCTTGGTGCCCAGTCAGAGCTGTCAGGCACTCCTTACAACAGCAGCCTAACATCCAGCATGCTGGAAGCTGTTCATTAGCACTGGCAGGAAAAGAGGAAGTGCCTAAGAAAACCATCTTCCGGTTAAGGTAGGTAATAACCAGGGCATACAGCATTGTCCAGGAGTGGGGAGGGCCTCCTGAGCAAGGAAGAATCAGTCCACCTTCACAGCCTTCTACCTCATACTCCATTGGATAGTCCATTTATGAAAAGCTCTGGTTTGTATACCTAGGAAAAATACAAATTAATTAATTTTAAAATTTGTGTTTTAAAAGTTCCACTGCATGACCTGTTTTTACTCTAAAACTACAGTACTCAATAAAAAGAGTGGCAATATTTTGAGACAAATCACAAAAAACAGACATAGACAGAAGCATACACTTTGGGAAAACTGGAAACACCTTTAATATATATAAACTTTTAATGAAACGACATATAAAATGTTTAATAAAACAAAATTAAATGTAATATTCAAATAAAAACTTGAACCAGGGCAGGAAAACAACAGGTTTTACTTCTAACAACAATGGCTTCCTCACATAGTCAGTGCAGCACTACAGGTGAAGAATATGAAATAAGCCCATGTGACACAAGAAATGAACCTTTCTAAAGTGGAGCATGATACATTAGATTATTATTTTGAAGTAACACACAACTAGAGGTCCTTCACCTGCCTTCAATCAATCTTTCAATGCGGATCAAATAATTCATCAGCGATGAGAAAAACTGGCCCCAAACACCAACCATTAAGGAATTCACTCCACTGCTTGGAATTCATCACTCAAGCACTTAACCTTTAATATTTTCACATTTCAACTATTCGTTTCTGATTAGGAGAGATTATGCACTTGCTAAACTACAGGAATATATGTGTTCATTAAAGAACAGTACGGTACAGTGTTTATTACAAATTCAACACTGTACAATTTTTCAAATCTATTTGCAGTTACCAGTTTTGTAACTGCCACAGAAATGTAGGCATCTCTGGATTATAGTAGGATCATGACATTTTATGGTAGTTGAGTTTTGTGAGATCTAGAGTGTGAAGAATTGGCTGATTTCTAGGGTCAAAGGTTATACCTAGGTGAACTGCAAAGTAACATTCCTAAGGTATAGTCATAATGCCAAACTGTGTAGAGTAAAAAATAACTTTAAAACCATATTCCAATTAGTTACACCATGAATGTTTAAAACCATATTCCAGTTAGTTACACCATGAATGTCATAATGCTACCGTAAACCTTTACAGCACCACCTAATTCAGAATTTCTTACTGTACAGTATACCTCAAAGATTAGAAAACCTTTTTCCACTTCATTAGATATTGTTAGTAAGTTATGTTACAAAATACAAGATCAGTCGTCATCACAAAATAAAGAATATGCTCACTTTGAAATGATATGCCTCAAATGAATGGATATGAGTTTTAGATTAAAATGCATGAAATAGTTCACTAGGAAATGTGCTGAAACAATACTGTATACATAATACATAAAAAGAGGTTAAAATGAAAGTCCAAGATTTTGCTTTTTACTTTGGCACATATCAAGCAAATGTTTCCCAGAAAGAAAGGGCTTTTACTAAAGTAATATACCTACATAAATTTGGGCAACCCTCGCTGTACAACAGATTGTTTATCTGTTATAAAATATTTAATTATCCCTGCCCAAAGTCTATATCTGATAACCCTCCAACCACTTATAGAGTCTAAGCAGGGTTTTTGCTCAACATCTAAATCATGAGTATTACCACATTATTGTTACTAGTATTACATGTATTTTATTTAAAATACTGTTCACTTGCAGCCTTAGTTAGGGTAGTGTACATAAATCTGTATTTCTTAAACTGTAATTTGTAAAATAAAAAAAAACTATACACTGCTGCAGTTGTCTTTATTAGGCTAAACAAAATTTACTACTGCATTGTTAAGCAAACAATTTAAATTTGCATGCTTTGCAAATACTGTAAAGAATGTAAGATTGGTAGTTTATTATTATTAGTTTCATGCTGTTTAACCAGACCAAAGTCAAAACTGACTCTCATAGAGCTGACCCAAAGGATGTCTTTAATAGTAAAATTAAAATGTTATATATACTAAGTACTTTCACAATATGATAGTTTGTAAAAAATGTTGACAATTCTAATAAAAATTTTTTATTTGTTTCCAAACCTTGACATTTGCAACTTGTGAATGTTTGTATATTATAAACATTTTAACTTTTAAGCATGGACCTGCATTCTCTACATATGGGGATGAAGTCCTGTGGTTATTCAAAAACTGCTCCAGAGTCAAATGACTACGACCAATGTGTATCATGAAATCTAACTATATTATTATAATTACTAATTATAGAGTCAAAAGCACCGAAGCACTTGGGCCAAATTCTAATGAGAAATGTCCACAAAGTTCATGTAATGTTATAAACATTTTACAATATTTTTTTAAACAAATGTAATTCAAGCTTTCACCTATACAGGTACATTCTTACTTGCATACACATAAGGAGACACAAAAGAAGTACCAAGTGCTTTTGTATTAATTCAGTACATTTTCAAGTTACCTTGAAAATGTGATGAAATAACATGAAAGTGCCTGGTTCATTCTTTTATTTATTTATTTTTTTTTTTTTGCAACCTTAGTTAATATAAGGAGACACACAATTGCAGTTCAAAGACAGGAAAGACAATAAGTTGGCATTACTACGCTCCATTCTATATCAGAACTAGCCACCACGTTCCCATCACCTCACAATGCCAGACTCGTCTGAACTGTTTGAAGTATCAAATTGTTTCTGTTTTTGTCAATTTCTGAAAATTTATTTAAATATAATTTTCTTGTCTTTAAATACCTTTTTTCTTTACTTAAAAAACTGTGTAGGTGCATGATACATTATAGTATTTATTGTGAATAATTAATAATGCTGTAGTTGGTTAGGAGGCCTGGTGAATGTGATCATTACATCTGTTTCTGTTTACTTTTTCATAATGAAAATTTTCTAAAATTTAAATACTTGTACATTTGATTATGTGTATATACAGTATTCACATTGCAAATGTAACTTAGATGCTCCAGTGTTAGTTTTTGAGGTGGCAAATCGGGACATTTTGGTGTAAGAGTGCAGGAATTTTCTTTTGTTTATCAATTTTTGTCTTATTTCATTTCTCTGTCATTATAAAATATTTTAATGATTTTTTTGTCTAGCTGAAAGTGTAAATAGGTGTATATTGACACCAAATAAGTGCTCTACAGTTGGTCTGGGTGCCCTTTTAATAATTCTCTATTATTTTTGAGTGGCTGGGAATATATCCCCCATTAAATCCATATTATGATGCTATCAATCTACAATAAATCACCAATGGTTGGCATTTGAGGAACCTACCTTAATTGTATAGCTAGAGTTGCCTGTACCATTAAGGTTTGTCTTAATGAGAAATTTATTGAGCATTCACTTCGCAGGATTTTTCTTAAAGGGAAATAATGACAACATCGCAGCCCTAAGGAAAACATTTTGTGTGTGAATTTAATTGGATTAATGTGTAAATCATCTACACTTTTAGTAAATACACTATGATGAGACTGGTTCTCCCGGTTATTTTTCTACTCGTCCAATGTTTCAGTTCTATTTGCTGACAAAGAAATTCACTTTGTCAGCATTTAGGGTGATCACACTTCTAACTGCTAAATCTGCCTAAAAAAGGGGGTTTGTTGTGAATTCTAAAGTTCTTTCCTGCCTTCCATCCATAGTTGCAATACTAGTTTTATTTTGAAGTATCTTTACTTCTGTCCCTTCTTGACAGAATTGAGTTTAAAAGCAATTTAAAAAATAAATTCCTTACATTTTTGCAGTTTGCTACAAGATTTCCTATAGTAAATTTATCTTACTGTAGCTAACATTTCAACCACTGTTCCTTTAAACTAAGAGACCCTTGACTATTTTGGTGACCTTCAAGCACCAATTAGCTAACACTCCTTTCACCTTGTCAGATGAGCTAACTACTCCCCTCACACTGTTAATTTATCTTCCTTTATTCCAAAACTTTGGAACTCTCTTTCTGTATATGTTTTCCCTGACATACATTCCCCATAGTGTTAAAAAGGTCATAACCATTAGATTAAGCCCGACTCCACTTCCCTCTGTCTCTCAGTACTAGAAGAGAAAACTATGATCCCTGACCTATTTACCTTTACATTACAAAATATTTCATTAGTAAACTAAGTCCTAATCATCTAGACCTAATCTGTCAAGGAAAGACACTACTTGAGCACGATAATGTTGTATATTGGGTGAATAACAAATCCCTAAAGTGCGTAGGATGAACCTATGTGACATACTTTCTTACTGTAGATGAAATTTTTGCATCAAATACAATATCTCAAGTTTGATATTAAGTAATTACTTGAAGAATGTCATCAACCGTTTAACAAGCATCAATTCTTTAAAATTACTTCATAAAAAATAGACCAGTGCAGTTGCTTACTAACAAAGTGTTCCTATTTACTGCATACTTTCCATTTCATTATGTAATAAGCTGAATAATGATACTTATTATAGAACAGCTGAAGTTAAATACAAATCTAACATAATTAACTATATAAAAGCAAGTTCCTTACATATTCACAATGCAAAAGTACTTTATCAGGAAATTTAGTATACCTACATAACCAAAATTTCCTTGAAAAAACTAGTTGCCACACTGTAAATGTTCATCAGATTACTTCTTGAAAATAGTAAAACTGAGAAAAGGCCCCTGAGCTTAATATAAACTTCATCTTAGTATGAGGAAGAAAATACACAAAAAGTTCTCATTATGAAGAAGCATTAAAGTATAATAAATAATGAAATGTAGTTCAGATTCACTGTAATTTCACTATACCATAATACTTAATGTTAATAGAAAGCATGGTTCATTCTCTTCACGGATTATTGGCTTCATTATACCGGAGTCACACATTGGCAATTCAAGGACAAGCACGTCGTAATGGCTAGTTTTGGCGGTCATTGCCATCATTCATGGGCCTTGGGCAGCAAAAAAAAAAAATAAATAAATTTGTCAGTGGCTCAGTCACACATTTGCGATTCAAGGATGTGCAATGCGTAACTGCCAAATTACGATGTCATTACACTGTAATTATGACCAAATCACCATGAATCGTTACAGCGTTGCCAAGTTTGGCAACCTGCACCAAGTGATGGTGGATGCCGGTGCATATCGCAATTGCGAGTTACGATTTGCACATTTAATTACAACAAATGGTAACGCCATTATGTCAGTGTTGCATAGTGCCCAATGGCATGACAGCAAATGACAGTTGATGCTGTCAGACCATGTATGTTTTAGAATTTAAAAACATACGCCATCACTTGGTGCACAGCGCCAAACTCAGTGTTGGCAATTTGGTCTTAATTATATCATAATGGAATCATAATTAGCAAATTTTCGGCCATTACGACGTGCGCATCCTTGAATTACCAGTGTGATCAACACACCATCTCTACACCAATCATACAAGACTGGAGAGTTACAAAACATAAATCTCAAAGGTTTGGCTATTAAAGTAAAATGAAAACTTCAAAGCCTTTTACCACTGCAGAAGCAAGAAAACTATAGTAATGAATAGCAAGAGACATTACTCTTCTAAAATAGTTCAAACACACTGATACTAATCAGTCTATGTTTTCAAACCTTTAATTTGCTATCACGGTTGGGAATTTTTTCTCATTACTACTACTACCTTAACAACTTTAAACTTCTCAAATTACTGGAATTGCTCTGAAACTCGGGGTTATTCATTAGATGATCATCTTGATATTTCCAAGGTTTCTGACTACTCTACAGTAAAGTCTTCTTAGTCAAGCTTCCTTCCAATGGCTTTATCTGTCTCTATTGACAGCTAAGAGGTTTCTTTAAGACTACTATCTCTTGTAATTGACAGTGTTCTATCTCTGACCCTTACTATATACTGTAGTGGTATTTTGCAGGACCTGATATCACCCACATTTTCTTCCCCATCACTAATAATGTTCACTTTTTCAACTAGACAATTTTATGCTGAAAAACTGAAAATGTGCTCTTCAAAAACTGTTAAATTCAACTTTCTTCCAAATCCTTCTTTTAAATCCCTATTAAAAATATATTTGAAATTAAATTGCCCCTGTACTTTTTAAATAATGTAAAATGAACAATTACAGTGTTAGCAAAATCTGGATAATCCCCTGTAAAATATAAAATTGGAAGTTTTTTCTTGACACAGGCATATTTATTATGCCACTGATCTGAACATACAGTATGTTGTTTTTTTAATTTAGAATTAAGTTACAGGCTTTAATTTGAATATTTTTATATGAAGAAATCCATTGGTACCCTTACAAGGAAGCATCTGTAAACTTTCTAAATTCTGCTGTATACCCAACATCACTCAATACCACTCAAATTTTAGTCTATAAACGCTTCTACAAACAATACATGAAATCTGATGTGTGTATTATAGATTATATTGCAACCTTATGCATTGCAATACAATCTGTAATACATGCATCAGATGGCTTGCCTAACTAATTCTTTAATTTTTAAAACTACCATAAATGTATTGGTACAGTAAAAAAAAGTCAAAAAGATGTTATAACCTACCTCATGGAAATACACTGCACTCAATGTGCCACTGAGTTTTAGGTCATAATACTAACTGGATTCCGTAGGTAAAAACAGCTCCTCAACAAACTGACAAAAAAAGAGAATAAACCAAAAAAATATATGTGCATGAACCTCCCAAATTCTCATAAACGTATTTCCCAAATATTTCAATAAATCACAAATAAAAAAATATCCTATGCCAAACTATTAAGATTTGTCAATGCAAAGTAGATAACATTATTAAACACTGGTTCTTTCCCTTCTACATTACAGGACAGCACATATAATAGGTGTGAGGCACTCTGTTAAAAGACATCTTATTTCATTGCACTTATTCTAGTATTTTAGTATGTATGCTATAGAGGTTTTTGAGAGATTGTTTTACGATTCATTTTACTTGTGTTTTTATGAAATTTGGATCCCAACATGTTCATGAACTTACTGTATTTATTTTTATACTATAAACATTACATAGTTTTTTAATACTATAAACATTACATAGTTATAAAAGAAAGTTAAATATACCACAAGCTAAAACAGCTAAGAAAAAATGAACATCTGTAAAAGTTATAGCTTTATAAACGCTTTATAACTGGAAAGACTGACAGTGTTGAAGATCCTGACAAAATTTCCTTGGGGATTTATTTATAATACATGTCATTTGCTGTCAAGTAACATTTAAGCATATGCACAAAATATATTTCATACCATTCTAAGATTAATGGTCACCCCTCATGTGTCACGAGAGGTTGCAGTTAGTTATATGTTCTACAGGTTGCCCTATTTTCAAAGATAAGTTAATACCATTTTAATCTCTCTCTCCTTTTGTACTATTGACCGCCACAACCCTGTTGTGAGTTTAGTTTGCTTTTCATTTATTTTTCTGTGTGTCTTCATTCTGCTATTTTTCACTGGGGACTTCAGCAATGTTACCTGACCTTTCATGGAAATTTTGACGTCTGATCTAGTCGTAACTAGTGCAGCCCTGGCTGCTTCATCCGCATCTTTATTAAATTTACTGTAATGCCTACATTTGAAGGGATCCAGCCTAGATTAACAATTACACATGCTTCATATAATTTATGGAAGGAATATTAGATTTAAAGGCAATTCTAGAATCACAGAAAATTAAAAACTTGAGTGAAGGCATATGTTTAATAATAATAATAACAGAAAAAAAATTGTGTATAATTATGTTACGAAAACAGGCCATATTAAGTAATGGGAACTAAGTTTTCTTACTTGGCAATAAAGCAACAAATCAAAACACCCTGGGAAGATTTGGATCTTGTATACCACATGGTGTGGATTTTTACCATCATATATGTTCTTTGTACGCTGCCTATGATGTTCTAACACGCAGGTATAATTTTTTTATAAATACTCTAATGATGTGCTGAAATGTTGGTATAATTTTTTAATAAATACTGTAATGTAAACAGGTTTGTTGTTGGATTTAAAGGATAATCAAAGAATCGAAATTTAATTTAAAATCTTCAATGAACTGACTGGTTAAATGGAGATTGTTGAATTTATACATTAAAAACTGAAAAGTTAATATTTTTTATATGTGACTTTAATGCCACCTGTCCAAATTTTCATCAGATGTGGGATTTATAGCCTTATCACCCAACAAATCATACCAATTTCCTTTCTGGAATTATGTGCAACAACTTCAGCCATTAAAATTACTAAACATATACCACTGAAGAAACTGTAATTTTCAACAACTCTAGAAGTGCTACAGAAACCTTTCAAATTTATCTAAAAAATACTCTGGCATATCAAAATAAATTTTCATTTCATAAAATATATGATGAAAAAATGTAGAAAGATGCAGGCAGTCCCCGGTTTACGATGGGGGTTCTGTTCTTACACCACGTCGTAAACTGAAAATCGTCATAAACCGAAAAATCGTCAAAAATCCAAAGGAAACATTACTCTTAATCCTTTTGGTGCATTGAAAACGATGTAAACTGCATTTTTATTGAGTTTTTCATCAAAAAAACTCAAAATTTTTATTATTCTGCTGTTATGGAGCCATATTTCTTCTGTCGGATTGGCATCATAAGAACAGAAAATGCGTTATAAACCAGGAAATAATTTCTGATGAATATATTTGAAAAGCATAGTAAACTCGGAACGCCGTAAGCCGGGACTGCCTGTACTGGATTCCTGCCCATATATGCATTCAAGGAAATGAAGACACCAATTAAAGCAGCCACAGCTACTACCATGACAAGATCACGTGTAGGTGATTTTATAACATCTGTAAAACCTGTTGCTGAATATAGAGAATAATGAACCTGACCGCAAATTAAAGTATATTAGTCCAATGTCTGAATGGTCACTCTCATTTGACCCATAGATATTTCAAGAATAGCTCACATGATCCAGTCCCCATATGTACTGAATGTAGAGTAGCACTACCAGTCATTTTTGTGAATGTTCAAAATACATTTGATACAATGTCAAGTTTTGGAAACCAATCAGTTTAAATTTGTCAGAATCTCCATTTTTAATTAACACAATTGCTCAATTTTTAAAATGTTATTAAATAATTAAAATCTAAATTTTTTTTATTAATAAAGGCAAATTTTTTTGGACCAGCCCTCTAAAAGCTTAGTGGTCAGGTTAAACTACTAAATAAAAACAATAATTCTTAATTATTTCTGACACTGCCATTTCCAATAATGAATTAAAGGATGCTCGAGCTATTGCTCTATTGTACCCTGAAGCTTTTACCTAGTTACAATTAGATTTTAGCACTATGTCATGACCTACCTCAAGCACTGACTTGTATCCTTCACGCCAAGAGGTAATTTTACTTTGTATTTACTTTTTATTTACTTGTACTATCATCAACAACAGTGAAGTAACAGTTTTAATTAGCTTTTATTCATCAAAATTTCCTCTCTTTATTTTTACCAAAAATGTATCTAATTTTAATCTAGAATATGACTTTACAATGCAAATTATACCATAAATATTAAATCTTCAAGACTAAAATGTTTAAATACTTAATAACATTGTATATGTATGAAGTAATTGGATATTTCTCCGGTGGATTCATTCATAAAGATCTAAAACACAAGTGGGAATTTCTTGTTGTGGTACTCCATATCACAATGACAATAGTTACATGTTTTTCTTTATGGACAGGATTATTATTGCATCAAGTCGAAATGGTAACTGCTCTAGTTTCTACAAATTTATGTTTGTATTCCAGCATTAAAAGGCAATAAATGTTGTAACGACTAAGGTAGGTTGAACAAATCTAGGTAAATCCACAAGAGTGTTCTCTACAATGTGAGGAGCCTGGGAACTTTGGGTGAGAAGACATAAGTCACTTGACGTTACTTTACTGTCACACTTCACGACTATGATGCTCACATGGATCAAATGCTAACAAATGAAGTCTTTATCAAGGTTAAAGTAGCCTGTCAACTTGAAGAATTTCCAACTATGCTCCCATTCCAAGCAGTTCAGAGTTAGCTGATATAACTAACATGCTCCATTACTTGCTGCAAAAATGAAAAGATCTCCCCACACATTAGCATTTTTTTTATTGCCTGTATAGATCTCAAGTTATTTGTGGTAATATTTTTTCTTTACACTGCTTTTTTTTTGTGAATGTTTTGTCAATGAAAATCAATTTTCCAAAACAGACTATATGAAAAAAGTAAGAGCAACCATACCGTATGGTTCAATTTTTCCACTTTCTTTTTACTATTTTTTAATGTTCCAGCAACTGTCAAATCAAACCCAGACTAATGTTTCATTCAAGTATCAATGATGAAAGAACTTCTGTGGAATCTTTATGATTTAAAGTTATAAGATATCAAGCAAACTTAATACAGTACTCTGAAGCTCTGCCCCTTTCTCAAGTTGCCAGAAGTTGCATTATTAAGCAATTTGTGCCAAACGATTAAAGAAAACTTACTTAATATTTTTTGCTAAGTGTAAACTGTTCATACTAAAAGGTAATTTCACTTTAGGGCACCCTTTTTATTTTCCTGATTTAAAGCATAATAGATAATCTAGCACAAAATACAACACTACTTTAAGCAAAGTCATTGTATGTGTAGCGTTAATGTCAACTTTATTCTGCGCATAATTTACTTAACAAAAAACCTAAAATCTCACAAATGAGATTTAACAACTCAACCTCCTTTTCCCCACCAAATGGGATTTAGCAATTGAACACCTTTTTAAGATGTACAAAAACTGAGGATACAGTAAAACGGTAACAATACAGAAATTATACTTATCAGCTTAGTGGATCAAAATTTCCCCACCATTCATTAATAACCTAGTGATTAGTAAACTCGTATATATTACTAGACAGAGCTGATTCTTAACAATGATGTGTTGTCAAATCAGGTGTTACATCACTTCATAGCAATTCTCCATACTTTGGCAAGGTTGAGTTTCTTCTTAAATCAGTTGGTCTTGCACCCTTTTTACATTTTAAGCATAAGCAAAATATACAATTTAAAACATTGAAAAAATCTTACAGTGTACATATATTGGTTTGCAATCACATCTTTGAACTTGCATTTAAATTTTGTCCTTACAGAACATACCAAAATGACTGAATTACAGAGCTGTGATTTCTTTGGTTATATAAACAAAATAATTCAAGAGAGAAAAGAAAAATAAATTTAGAAAACTGTACTTAACATACAGACTAGAGGAGCTTATCTGAGTTGGGTACTTGCCTGCAATGTTCTTGTATCAGTCTTTGGTGTTAACAGATGAATTATTCAAGCCTTAGAGAAAACGGTGGACATGCACACAATGGTTCCATAGAAGAGTTTACACCATAATTATTTCAGTGAACAAAACAACGAAGATTCTCCGGAAAGTTCACTATAAACCAAGTTTATGTACTGCAGCCAACTTCTTATGACACATACCCATCTGATTAAGATTTAAGTGAGTTTCTACCAAAGATTTTACCCTGAAAGTCCATAAGACTTCTATAATTAGAATAAAAAATATATTCATGATAGTCTTTAAAATACATAAATACCAAAAAAAAAAAACAAAGTTGTCTTGTAAGCTAATAAAACTTTCACTGTCAGTTGCACAAAAAAATACCTTCCACAGCATGGACATACTTGTAATATTGGAAACAAAACAGCCAACTACACTTACAACCAGCTGTTTAGCACTGAACTTGTCTTAACAGTGACCTACGCCTGCAATTATCTTCACAACCAGTTACAAAAGACTGCACTTGTCATACAACCCTGTTTGAACAACTTTCAGAAACATGGAGGCAAGTAAAAAAATAATGTGTTCTTAGCCATCTAACATATAATCTCAAAAGGTAAATATCATCACAGATCTCATCATCAACCATCTACATATTCAATATTACAGCACTGTAAAAATAATTCTCCTCAAAGTATAAGGTTCAACATAACTTTTACAGACGAAATAGCTCTATCATCTAAAATATGATACCTTCCTGATACCAGTACCGAAAAAAAATGCAGACTTAAAAAATGAATGTGCCATTTAATGATGAGGTTGTTAGCTGAAAGTAAAACATATACCTAATGTTCAGAAAGCAACAAGACAATAGATTAATGACAAATATACTATTTTTTTCTAATGTTTGGAAAGCAACAAGAAGATTAATATAAAATATCTGAAACTAGAAAAAAATTCTTGCCTAAGTCCTCTGGTTTATCAAAACTTACTATATCTGTGACTCTGGTAGTCACAATACTAGAGAACCTGCAGTCAATCAATCAAAACTCAGTACAGCAAGTCTTATCTTATTAACACAGGGTTTCTAAGAATACCTAGGTTTTTAAAGTTCTAAACAGCTAGGAAAGTACTTTTAACTCTAACAAAGTCCAATTAAATCTTGAAATGCTTTATCGACGTTGGAAAACATGCCAAGAGCACGATGACAGTTACTGTGTATATGAGTGCAAATAAAATTTGCATACCTTCCAACAGTCCATAACTAAATTCCATATGTTACCTAATGCCATCTTGGTGGCCATTGAACAGTGTTATCCTCAAGTCTTATTTAAATAAGTTCATCCATTCTGGTGAATATCAGTGACACGAAATTTGTACTAGTAATGTATATAGAGTAATGAGGTTCCTATACCAAGGATTTCAGAACCACTTTCGAATAACCAGTTTTAGTTTCAAATTTTTATCACTTCAACAGGTACAGTACTAAAAATAAAAACTGGAAAAATCATTTTAACCATCTCATTGAGCAAGGCCTTTTCAATAAATGAAATTTGAATGGAATCATATAAAACTAATTTTCCTTTAAATAAAACAGCAACAAATGCAGAACATTACAAAGTGCTTGTGTTCTACAGTACAAAAACATTAAATTTCAAGAACATCTCAATTAAGCATTGGCTAACATCTGGTTGTTGATCAAGTTTATTCCTTTCCAATTCTCTTAACTTTTAAGTTCTCACTAATGGACTCTCACAACTACAACTTCAAAATTTTTGTCATTACATTTTTAAACTTTATTCCCAAAACACTGCTTAAATGTACCAGTGGTGATGTAGGTACCAACATTGTTCAAATAAAAATGACTTTCAAATGATGAATAATCCCTAAAAATACAAAGTAAGAGTATTAGAAATGTCTTCACACAAAAAAAGATTTCATTCATACAAATATCAAGGTTCAAATTTAGAAGCTTATCAACCTAACTACAAATCTCTGACACAAATTTATTTTGCTTTCTTAACTCAAGATGAAAAGAACATCCTTTAAATGAAGATTTATTCATATCATGGAATCCAAAGCTAAAGATAGAAATGGTGACAGTAAATCAAATACTAAGCACTAATAAAAGTCTTAAAACATTCACTGTCCATGTACTGTAAACGCTACCCAACCAGAATTATCAATGATGCTACAGAACAGTTTCTTTTCCATAAAACATTTTTGCTCATTAAATATTTATCAAATATTTACTCTGCAATAAGTTACATACCACCGGTTTTATTAAACTTTAATATGAATGACTTCACCTGGCTGCCCAAAATTATTTAAAATTTTGTTTTTATTTTGAAAATATAAAATATGCTTCACTTGGCAACAGTGATTCTCTACAAAATTCTTCATAATTCTAATCGTTCTCAGGATTCAGATCTTCCCAGACAGTACCATCAACCACATAGTGCCAGGCATGCAGTTAATTTTAGGCATGGCCTTTTTTTTTGTGAAGTTCAGTAATACAAAAATGTCTAGTTACCTGTTCCAGATGTGACTGAGTTATAAAATTATCTCGATTGTCATGAAGCTGAATCATTGGAAAACCAAACTAAGTACACATACACTTTTACTGAACAGACTTGCGTACAGTTTTTCATTTGTTTTTCACTGTCATTTCTCTCTTACAGAGTTGTCTTGACTTCTTTATTTATTTATCTGTACAGAGCTGCCTTACCTTCTGGAGCCCTTGGGGTCACAGTATTCTGCTTTTTTTAACTAGTTTTGCAGCTTGGCAAATAATAATAATGATACATAATAGTAAGTCAACCCAGAAGAGTCTTGGTATAATTTGAGAGTTCACTGTGATCAACATACAGTGACAGCATGATTTTGGCTCTGAAATTTAAATTTCTTTTATTAGCAAATGTATTTCTTGAAGTGATTTCCAGATAAATAACACAGTCCAGCTGGCCACCAGTACTCAGAAAACAGTGAGGTTCAGGGACACAACAAATGCTTGAAATCTGGATATATGATCACCCACACTTTCTAATCTCTTGCTATTTCACAAATAAAAAATCGATTAATAAATACATCTTAAGAGTTATAAATGAAAAAATATCACTTCCATACCTGAAGGATGTCTGAATACATTTTAGTTATTACAGTATGTTGTTTTTCCTTGAAACTAAATAAGTAACCTCAGAAAAAAATTTCAGAAATAATGTTCCAACAAAAACTGCAAAAGTTATCCTGTGAATACTGAACCAGCAAATACCCAAGATAGCAAAGGGGTACAAACAGGACTACTGAACTCTTATTCCAACTATGCATTTCACAATGCATAAGAAAACTAAAGAACATTTGTTTATTTATTTTATAAGTCTATCTTTATAGCCACTGAGCATGTTAAATGAAAAATTGCTATTTGAAAAATGAATGATGAAGAACAATAAAAGCATACTTCAGTCCCTATGACAAATAATAAAACCAGCCTGAAACTTCACCATTTGCATTCTCAGGAATACTGGCTTTAGACAAGTATTATCCTATTATTTCAAGAACTGCCCATAACAGTAGTTTATGCTGAATACCAATGTTAACTATAAAAGTGAAAAACCCAAGGTTTTTGTCGGCCAATCTGAAAATTCCAAGGTAATGGAAAACTAATTCATACCTTCATGAAGTTATCCAGTAGGTACAATAACTGGTCCCTCTTTTTCTGTTAGGTATACAAATGTTTATAATGATAATATAGGGAAAAAAGAATCTGAAGCTATTAAGACTCTCTTATCCCAATACACTAAATGCACTATAGATTTTGCATCAATCCAGAACAGACAACAAAAGAGTTTATCTAAACAGAGCCAGAACAGCAGATTTTTCAAAAATTATCTCACAGACTGCACTTCATAAGTTTATTTAACAGTATTATAAAAGCTCTCCCTGTTATCTTCCTTTTGCACTCTTAAACCACATGATTTCACAGGCCACATTATTAGATAGGAACTAACCACAACAGCATGAAATCATTTATTGATTTCCTTTCTTGGTACTTCATAAAATTGATAAAATGCATCCATAACTTTCTGTACAAAGCTGATCTTTCAGTAGAGACAACTTTCTGTCTCTAAAACAACAATTATATAAAAAAAATCACAATTTATGAGGCTACCTCATATTTTCAGTTTCATCCACAATTACCTTACATGGCCTGTAGATCAAATTAAACAGCAAGAAAGTCAAGAATAGATTTCTGAGGCATAAAACAGCAGATAACAAAATACATTCTTATATTACTTGTCCAATTACAAAGGCCTTAATGCTTATCTTTGGGAATGTAAATCAAAGATATAAGCCTATTCTTCTTGGCAAAAACTTATCATGAAAAAAAATGCATTAAAATGATAAAAGGTTAATAAAATTTCAAATGCTAAAATGAAAACACCTATGATGGAATTAAGCAGTAATGTGAAACTAAAAAAATAAATATTAATAACATAAAATAAATGAGTGAGGTTGACAAAGTTAACACTGTATTATTTATTGCAGTGAGAATAAACATGCAACTCATATTTCTTTATATTAAACTAACAATATAGACAAGTCTTTACAAATTCCAGTAGAGTATGTAGGGCTGCTAGCTCCAAGAAGGATTATATCCTTGCCAATTATTACTAGGAGCCAAGTAAATTCTATGGCCCCCATAGAAGAAAGACACGACTCCATGATAGCCAGTTCTAGGTACTCCAGCCTGATAAAAGAAAAATATGAACTTGAAATACTAAAAACTTGCAATATTAACTGTTATGAGTTGTTACATGGTTTAACTACACCAATATAATATATAGATATATACTGTATATGTATGTATATATACATATATATATATATATACAGT
The DNA here is from genome assembly GCF_040412425.1 of Macrobrachium rosenbergii. Taxonomy (NCBI): domain Eukaryota; kingdom Metazoa; phylum Arthropoda; class Malacostraca; order Decapoda; family Palaemonidae; genus Macrobrachium; species Macrobrachium rosenbergii. The sequence goes on from NC_089743.1 coordinate 70,149,867, forward strand.
GGGTCTCCACTAGATCACGGATCAACAATTGCACCTTCAGTTAATCGCGGGTTTTTCTGTGGAACTTATCTCCAAATATATCGTGGAAATTTCACTAATTCACGAATCTTTTAGCTTAGCAATATTCACTAATTACTGCATTTTCATTTTATTTTCATGAATAAATAATTTTTTTTATGTTAAAAAAATTATTTACTAATTTTCAAATATTAATGTAAACAGCAAAATATTAATCAAATGTTAAAAGTAATATCTCTCAATGCTGATCTTTTATCATTCTCTCTCTCTCTCTCTCTCTCTCTCTCTCTCTCTCTCTCTCTCTCTCTCTCTCTTTATGCCAAAGGATACATTCTTTCCCTCTCTTTACCCAAAGGATTCCAGTAGAATGTGGGAGATGGATGGATGGATGGATGGATAGATTAATAGATAGGCAGACAGTGCTGGAAGTACAAATCACACAGCAGGATATGTTACTTCGATGCTGAGTGGCTTGTAGCACAACACACTATTGGTTGGAAGAGATAGCAGAAACCACCACACAGCCAGATATCTGCTCTGCTAGTTGCTGATTGGCTTGTAACTCCGATGCTTTGTGAGGGAGTGTTCCACCTTTTTTTATGATTGATTTTAGTTTAATGTTTACCGATACTGTATATTCTTATAACCTAGTTTTGTGAATTAACCTTTATCTACCTTTGTGTACATACTGTCACTAGGTATTAAATATTTTTAATATGCAAATGTATTTTTGTTCTCTCTCTCTCTCTCTCTCTTTTAGGGATAACTCACATGCAGCTGTGAGCCATATATTTTTAAGGGTAATGTTCTAAAATGACTTTGAAATTATAATAAAGGGTTTTAGGATGAGAGTTTAAGGTATATTTGGTGTTTGAACCATTAAAATAAGAAGTTATAAGCATTTTTAGAGGGCGTCTTTGGTTTTTGAACTATTAAAGCAGGCAATTAATTTATAACCATTTTTAGAGGAGTGTTCCAACTTATCATGGATTTTTGCTTAATTCAGGTGATTGTGCTCCCTATCCCCTGTGATTACTGGAGACCCACTATGTGTATATATACTGTGTGTACACACACACACACACACACACACATATATATATATATATATATATATATATATATATATATATATATATATATATATATATATACATATATATAAATATATACACACAGTAAACCACCCATATTCGCAGGGGATGCGTGCCACACTACCCCCGCAAATAGCTAAAATCTGTGAATACTTATGACCCTTCTAAAAGCACTTAGATCTGCCTATTTTGATAGTTCAAACACAAAAAAAACTAAAAATGCTTTTACAGGTATTACCCTACTTACAATAGGGTTAGGTTCCAAAAAAACCCATCGTTTGATGGAAAAAACGTATCTCAAATATAGCCTAGCCTTCATTGGGGTATTCAGTACCATGTATACAAACATGTTAGTCTAGCCTACACTATGAAGTGTACTCTATACATATATGGTATAGTAATTATTAATATTAGCTAACTCTGGAGGTTCATGCAGAGTGACTTATGATAATTCGATACAAAGAGGAATTGAATAACAAACAATAATTAGCTTAGCCTACACTAAGGTATATTGCATAGATATACGGTAGCCTACCGTACATTGTACTGTACTCTATATTCACATATCTTATTATAAAAACATCAACATAAAGTATATGCATTTTTTCCATGTATCTTTTAAAATGTTGTGCCTTAATCCACTGTATCCAATAATATTGTATACATTCTTATACTGGTTTTGTATTATAAATTGCGATCACAGCGATCAATGTTTTGGTTTGGAAATCGATTACGCGGTAAGTTTATTTCGCTGTATCTAACTCAGTTCAGAGCGCTTTCTTGCTTCTAGTCAGCGTAAATGAATCTCTAGATACTTATATAGGACAAGGTTATTTTTCGTTATATGAAGTGTCTTTAAGTCAAAATATAACTTGAACACGTCTCATTGTGAAATTAATTTAGCTATTTTTTTCGTTAAGAGATGACGTTGGGCATCTGGGGGCGTTTGTTTTGTGTAAAAAAAAAATCAAGATTCCGTTTGCTATTTTCACTTGATTTCATCATAACACGAGCTTTACGTATCTATCATTTATCAGCGAAAAATACCAGTAGTTTTGATTAATTTTAATTACGGTCAAGTTTCATCCATGTTGCCGATGCACAATCACTTATAGTCATTGGTAGCTTGAACACTGTTTTCTCAGCTTCAACTGAGAAAACTTGCAGCTTAAATTTAGCAGTACATTTCCTTGCCGGTCTTTAATCCACACCGAATAAAGGCATAATGTAAAAGTATATCAGTCCTATTCTACTTAACTTCATTTTGTACTATAACTACGATAATGGTTAACTACTGTACGATGGCTAAAAACAAGCTAAATGGCTGTTGTTATATTGATTCAGTGATAGCAAAACAACGGTTTCTTGTTCGGTTGTTTATGGCTGTAGGCATTTATGCAAGAGTATAACAATAATAACGATACTTTTATCATTCTCTTTTACTTTTCTTAACTAGAACATGGGATAAAGAGATGGAGAAAAAGAAGTTGGTCTATTGTAATTTGATCTCTCTCGCTGCCTGACTGTATGCTGCTGCCTGCACCCGCGCAAAATTTAAAAATATTTGTATAAAAATATTGTTGTATCGGTATTAATTGCTTACCCCATCGCAAAATCGAATTATCGTAAGGCAAATTATCGTTAACTCGAGTGCAACCTGGGTACCTGAGTATTCTAATAGATTTATCACAAAAAGTGCATTTAGTCATGAAAATGAGATGAAAATACAGTAATTAGTGAATATTTCTCAGTGAAAAATACTGTGAATGGGCAAATTTTCAGTGAATAATGCATATATATGTTCCACAGAGAAATCTGTGAATGGGTGAGCATGCGAACCGTGAGATTGCGAATACGGGGGTTCACTATATATATGTGTGTGTGTGTGTGTATACAGTAAAACTCCTGTATTCACAGTCTCATGATTCGCAGACTCACTTATTCACAGATTTCTCTATGGAACATATATACACATTATTCGCTGAAAATTTACCCATTCACAGTATTTTTCACTGAGAAATATTCACTAATTACTGTATTTTCATCTCATTTTCATGACTAAATGGACTTTTTGTGATAAAACTATTAAAATACTCAGGTAGTGCCCGAGTTATAATAATTCGCCTTACCATAATTCGATTTTGCAATGGGGTAAGCAATTACTACCGATACAACAATATTTATGAAATAGTCCAAATTTCATGTGGGCGCAGGTAGCAGCGTACAATCAGGCAGCGAGAGAGACCATGTCACAATAGACCAACTTCTTTTCCTCCACCCTTTATCCTATCTTCTAGTTAAAAAAGTAAGGGAGAATGATGAAAGTATGGTTAGTAACGTTATACTCTTGTGTAAATGCGCACAGCCATAAACAACCAACAGAGAAAATGTTGTTTTGCTTATCACCGAATTGGATAACAACATCAGTTTTGCTTGTTTTTCAACCATCGTACGGTAATAGACAATTACCGTAGTTATAGTACAAATACCGTTAAGCAGAATAGGACTGACATATTTTTATATTATCCCCTTATTCAGTATGGATAAAAGATCGGCAGGGAAGTATACTGCTAAATTTAAGCTGCAAGTTGTAGCTGAAACAGAGAAAACAATGTTCAAGCTACTAATGACTATAAATTATCATGCAATGGCAACATGGATGAAACTCGACCATAATTAAAATGGGAGGGAAAGTATTTTAATCAAAACTACTGGGCATGAAAGAACACATTACTGCTATTTTTACGGCGATACACAATAAATACGTAAAGCTCTTACTATGATGAAATCAAGGAAAAATAACGAACGGAATATTGATTTTTTTTTACACAAAACAAACAGCCCCAAACGGCCAACATCATCTATTAATGAAAAAAATAGCTAAGTTAATTTCACGAGACATATGTAAGTTATATTTCGACTTAACCCAAACGCCTGTTGGACGAGCAAACGCCGACTAAAACTGGTCTGTTGAATGCCGAGTGGACGTGAGCAAACGCCGACAAAAATTACAACCTTCGTCAACTTTGACTCGATTTAAAATGGTTTAAAAAACGCAATTGTAAGCTAAAACTCTTACATTCTAGTAATATTCAATCATGTACCTTCATTTTGCAACAAACTGGTAGTCTCTAGCACAATATTTCGATTTATGGTGAATTTTTGAAAAAACTTTTTCTTATGCACGGTGGTAACTCGGCCGATAAAATTTCAGAAATTCTTTAGTCATTTTGTCGTAATTTTTGCACTGTTCTATATTAGCCGTTACATAAAGTTTTATATATATGAAAAATGTGCGCAATTTCATGTAAAATATAGCAACATACAACCCATGGTTGTAGCTTTATCAGTTTGGAAATATTTTTTCATAAATCACGATAACTGCCAAAATTTCAACTCGTCAACTTTGACTTGACGAAATGGTCAAAAACGCAATTGTAAGCTAAAACTCTTACATTCTAATAATATTCAATCATTTACCTTCGTTTTGCAACAAATTGGAAGTCTCTAGCACAATATTTCGATTTATGGTGAATTTTTTAAAAACTTTTCCTTACGCCAGCTCCAGAAATTCTTTCACACGTTGTCGTAATGTTTAACTGTTTATATTAGTCGTTACATAAAATTTTATATATGAAATGTGCGCAATTTCATGTAGAATACAACAGAAAATAACTCATGATTGTAGCTTTTATCAGTTTTGAAATATTTTCATATAAATCACGATAACTGCCAAAATTTCAACCTTGGTCAACTTTAACTCTACTAAATGGTAAAAAAACGCAATTATAAGCTAAAACTCTTACATTCTAGTAATATTCAATCATGTACCTTCATTTTGCAACAAACTGGAAGTCTCTAGCACAATCTTTTGATTTATGGTGAATTTCTGAAAAAAACTTTTTCCTTACGCCTGCGCTACGTAACTCGGCAACATCTCAGAAATTCTTTTGTCATGTTGTCGTAATGTTTGCATCATTTTACATTAGTCGTTACATAAACTTTATATATGAAAATGCGTGCAATTTCATGTAGAATACAACAGAAAATAGCTCATGGTTGTAGCTTATCAGTTTTGAAATATTTTCACATAAATCACGATAATCAAGAAATTTCAACCTTCGGGTCAACTTTAACTCGACCTAAAATGGTAGAAAACGCAATTGTAGCTAAAACTCTTCATTCTAGTAATATTCAAATCATTTACCTTCATTTTGCAATAAATTGGAAGTCTCTAGCACAATATTTCGATTTATGGTGAATTTTTGAAAAACATTTTCCTTACATCCGCTGCAGTAACTCTGCCAAACATCTCAGAAATTTTTCGTCACTTTGTCGTAATGTTTGCACTGGTTTTATATTAGTCGTTACATAAAGTTTTATATATGAAAATGTGCGCAATTTCATGTACAATACAACAGAAAATAACTCATGGTTGTAGCTTATCAGTTTTGAAATATTTTCATAAATCACAATAAATAGAAAAATTAGACTTTCGGTCAACTTTAACTCGACTGAAATGGTTGAAAACTGCAATTGTAAGCTAAAACACTTACAGTCTAGTAATATTCAATCAATTACCTTCACTTTTCAACAACCGGGAAGTCTCTAGCACAATATTTCGATTTACGGTGAATTTTTGAAAAAAACATTTTTTTACGTCCAGGCGTTACAAATTCATGCATCATTTTGTGATAATATTTTCTCTGTGTTGCTTTGATCGTTTTACAATTTGTTATATACCAAAATCATCGAAATTTAGTGTACAATACAAAAAAAAAAAAAATAACCTGTTAGCTTTAACCGTTTTGCTCACAGCGCGATTTGTATAAAATTATATATGAAATTTTTTTTTTGCACTGTCATATATTTCAATATTTATATATGATAATGATATTTTTTTCATTTCTGATGGTTGCATACTAAACTTCAGGAAATGACAAAAAAAGGAGCCAAAATTAACTCTTAATCTTAAAAACTAAGCGCATGTGATTTTTTAAAAACTTTTTTCCGCTTTCGCGCTAACTCCTTAACGCCCGCATACAGGAGATGTTTTTGTAAACAGAGGCTCAGCGTTTAATGGGGTTAAGGTCAGGAGCTACCTGGAAATTCACTTGATGAGAAGAATCGATACCACTGTTTTGAAGCAGCTCCTGTGTCTGAAGAGCCTTGAAAACATGGTGCCTTATCATGCAAAAACGTGACTTCTTCAACAGATAACACATTTTCAGGATCTTTGAGGAAAGGAAATACTCCACCAGTAAGCACAGTTTCTCTGAAGTATTCGCCATTCCATGACTGTCCTTCTTCTTTGATGATACACATTAACTGTTTGGCTGTGAAACAGAGAAAAATTCCTAAACATTCAGGAAATTTCACAACTTGGCGACAGCGCACATCATCTCTGAAATCATCCAACTTTGCAGCCCAAATGATGTCATTTTTATGGTTTGGCTTCATGACCGTGTAAATGAAGAATTCATCTGATGTGGCAACATGGAGAAAGTCAGCTTCATCCCAATCTTTCAGAAATGAACCACAAAACCATGCACGGTCTTCTCTCTGTTGCTGAGTGATGTTGGGCTTGCTGATAACATGAAATGGTTTGATACCAGATTTTTTCAACTCATGATATACAGCACTATAACTTCTCTTCTTTTCCCTTTTTGTTTCTAGTTCAAGCACCAATTTACGTAAAGACTGTCTTGGTCTACCCACTGCCTCAGCTATGATGTCTTTTGACTCCTGAGAGAGGACTTCAGGCCTTCCAAGATTCTCACTCTTTCCGCAATGACAGTCATATGGATTTTTGTTCCCGTTTCTTTTAACAACGGATTCATCTCTTTTAATGTATTTAACTATCCCTGGCCTCTCTGAAGGTTATAGCCCGGATTTGGTCAGTCCATCTGATTTCCTCCGAGGCATTTGCCATGGCTATAGTAGAAAACTTCATAACTTTCCATTTGTTCTGTGGAGGGGGGGGGGCTCTAATTTCAAAACACCCAGTACAGTGAACCCCCCGTATTCGCAGGGGATGCGTACCACAACACCCCCGCGAATAGCTTAAAATCCGCGAATACTTAAATCCCCCCTAAAAACACTTACAACTGCCCATTTTGATAGTTTAAACAAGAAACACCTTGTAAAATGCTTATACCTGAGTATTTTAAAAGTTTTACCACAAAAAGTACATTTGTTCAAGAAAATTATATGAAAAAATACAGTAATTAGTGAATATTTCAGTGAAAATACTGAGAATGTGCTTAATTTTCCGCGAATAATGGCGTAAATAAATGCGTGAGTCTGTGTGAATCATGAGAACGCCAATGTATATAATATAAATGGGGGTTTACTGTATATATATATATAAGTGTGTGTGTGTGTGTATATATATATATATATATATATATATATATATATATATATATATATATATATATATATATATATATATATATATATATATATATATATATACAAGGGGGCTTCAAAAAGTCCACAGAAAAGGTTAAAATAAAGAAACTATTCAAGTTATGATGTTTATTTTTCAACATATGATCCATCTAAGTTCATACATGTTTGCAGTCGTTGGTACCAGCCTTAAGACCATCTGCATAAAACTGGTGGCCTTGTGATGTGAACCATGTCAAAGCAGCGTTTTACATCTTCAACTGACGAATGTTTGATGCCTTTCAAGGATTTTTCAGTTTTGGGAAACAAAAAAAAAAAAAAAGTCACCAGCGGCTAAATCAGACTATAAGGTGGATGCTGAATGATTTCCGAAATTCATGTACCACAGCTTATGCTTTGCTAGCGCCAAGAGCGGGGCATTGTCATGATGGAAAAAGGATCTCATTGATGCAGCTTTCCTGGACGTTTCCAGCAATTTTCTTAGCCAATTTTCTCAAAACTCCTTTGTAATAATCAGCATTGATTGTTCTTGTTTTCATGAAGTCAACTAGCAAAATCCCTTTGCATCCCAGAAAACGGCCATGACCTTCCCTCTGAACATTCTGATTTTGCTTTGTTGGGGCCCCTTCCACCCTTTGGCAGCCACTGTTTTGATTGAGTTTTATCTTCGGATCATATTGGTAGAGCCACGTTTCGTCACCGTAACGATTCTACCTGGAAATGCTTCAGGTCTTCATCCCACTTGTTCAAAATTGCTGTTGAAAGGCCTGCCCTGTTTGTTGCTGACTGGCGCAGCAGCTTTGGGACCCACTAGCAGAAAGCTTTGCTCAGCCCTGCAAGTTTTCCACTAGAATTGTATAAGCTGAGCCAACAGAGATATTAAGGGTATCGCAACTAATTCAGTGGTAATTCGCCTATCCTCTCTTCAATCAGGTTACGAACTGCATCAATGTTTTCCTCTACAAACTGACGGGATGGCCTGCCACTTAGAAGATCATCTTCAACATCATCTCTTCCACTTCTAAAACGAGTTATCCATTTGTAGGTGGTTGATTTCTTTGGGGGCATTATCCCATAAACTTGCTGCAAAGCATCGATGATTTTGACTGTTCTTCCAGCCTAGCTTCACCAGGAATTTGATGTTGTCCTGGCCTCGATTTTGTTGAATCCATGCTACTCGAGTGAGTGCTAACTTCAGACTACTGATACAGCGTTGTTACATGCATATGACGGTTCCTGTTCAACAGGGATAATAAAGACTGTTAGTGAAATAACAAGCAGTTGTAATGAAAACCAAATTTGTTCATAAACTTAGCAGATATGGATGTTTTCCATGAACTTTTGAAGCCCCTCAGATATATATATATATATATATATATATATATATATATATATATATATATATATATATATATATATTATACACATTATATATATACATACATACACACACACATACATATATATATATATATATATATATATATATATATATATATATATATATATATATATATATATATATATATATATACATATATACATATATATACACACATACACATATATATATATATATATATATATATATATATATATTTTATATATATACATACACACACACAAATATACTTATATATATATATATATATATATATATATATATATATATATATATATATATATATATATATATATATACATATATACTTGGTTTGAGTCGGTTGAGCTTCAGACTGTCACCGATGAGGCAATGGAGTTCAATTCTCCGGGTGGCTGGTGAAGAGTTAGAGGAATGTATTTCTGGTGATAGAAATTCATTTCTCGCTATATAATGTGTCTGATTCCACAATGTTGTAGGTCCATTTTAAAGTAACCAACTGGTTCTTAGCCACGTAAAATAAGTCTAATCCTTGGCCAGCCCTAGGATAGCTGTTAATCAGCTCAGTGGTCTGATAAAACTAAGGCATATACTTATACATATATATACATATATATATATATGCATATATATATATATATATATATATATATATATATATATATATATATATATACAAGTTGATCATCACTAATCCGCATCATTGGGACCTAGAGGGTGCTGGATTAGCCATTTTGCGGATTTTTTCGGATTAGCCATTTATTAGGCTAGAATACATTTAAACACAGTAGCTAAGCACCTCATCCTAGAATTAAAATATCCCATAAATCAGTACAAGTTGGTTAATAAAGAAAGAAAATTATCAAATACAGGTAGTGCTCAAGTTCTGATAATTCGACTTATGATATTTCGAGTTCTGATGGGGTTAGTAATTAATACTCATACGAAAATATTTAGAAATATTTTTTAGATTTCGCAGAGGAGGCAGCGAGAGAGACCAACACAATAGACTAACTTCTTTTCCTCCATCTCTTTATTCCATCTGCTAGTAAAAAGTAAAAGAGATTGATAAAAGTATTGTCAGTAACGTTATACTTGCGATGAATGTGTACAGCCATAAAACAATAATGGGAAACTGTTGTTTTGCTACTAATCGATCAGATAACAACTGTTTTGCTTGTATTTCAACTATCGCTCGGT
>NC_089743.1:70164970-70284970 GCF_040412425.1 Macrobrachium rosenbergii
CTATCTATTGCACTTCAACTGTTCCCTCAGGTCCCTTCTTACTAGGATTACCAACTTCTTGCTTTAATTTCCACCTCTCAATCATGACAAAAATTCTTAGGGTGAGCCCAGTAAGTATAGAAATGTGACTCAGTGACTTCATAATGATGATAATTATGAGTGATATCAAAACAAAAAATAATCTGTCAAAAATAATGAAATTTATCTTTCAAATGACTTACCCTCCAGCTCTCAACACAATGATTGCAAATTTTTCTCATTCCATCAGTTTGCTTTTTACTAAAAGGAGACATAGGGGAGATATTTTCTTAAAAATAGAAACATGATAGTTAAAGAACTGGTGGAGATGAACTCATTAAGGTCCTAACCTTCAACCTGGTCTTCAGTCCAGGTTTGCTGTGTTGGTAAAATGCTTTATGATTTCACCGAAGTACTACAAATGTGATGCGTACCCATCACCATCTTGTGTCTTTTTATCCCATAATAAACTATGAAATTTATTGTTCTTTTTTCTGATCCTTTCATTTTTCATTATACTTTTGCTTCTTTTGTTCTAACAACTGATCTTTTCTTAAACAAATAAGTGTTTAAATTCATATAATGGATAAATTATTACACAAAAAATATAAAGACAGACATCCTTAAAACTAAGAGAAACACTAAATTACTATAAGATCACCTTGTCACCAATAGAAATTTTATGATGCAATGAAAAAAAGGCAATGAAATTTTTAAAAAATACAGATCAAATTGCATTTTTAAAGCTATCACTAACAAATATCTGGAATTGTCAAAATCAAAACACTATAAATACAAACCTTTATTAGATAAGTGAGATTCAGCTTTGTGAAAGGAACAAAGACTTCATTGAGATGGATCTGCTTTAAGTACTTCTCATAAAAGAGTCCACTGAAAAAATGAAAAGAGAATTACACAGTTTGTAAATATCATAGAAACACAATTATGTTCTATAAAGATGCAGATCAAAACCCATGGTTGAATTATGGCACTCCAATCTAAAAAAAAAATCCACAATTTATACTGATGGTTCCAAATCTATAAGGTATAGGATTTACTGCCATATCCATAGTAAAATGAACCAATTATCTTCTAAATGATGCCTTCTATTTTCATCGCAGAACTAAGATTATAAATAATATGCCACCACAGGAATTTTTTTCAGTGAACATCAAATCATGAATCTGGTGAAAACCCTCAAATATACTGGGGCCCTATCCCTATGGGCATTAAGAGAAATCCTGAATCTGGTGAAAACCCTCAAATATACTGGGTCCCTGTCCATATGGGCATAAAGAGAAATCCTGAATCTAGTGAAAACCCAGAAATATACTGAGTCCCTGTCCACATGGTCATAAAGAGAAATCCTGAATCTGATGAAAACCCTCAAATATACAGAGGCCATATCCCTATGGGCATACAGAGAAATCCTGAATCTGGTGAAAACCCTCAAATATACTTGGCCCCTGTCCACATGGTCATAAAGAGAAATCCTGAATCTGGTGAAAACCCTCAAATATACTTGGCCCCTGTCCACATGGTCATAAAGAGAAATCCTGAATCTGGTGAACACCCTGTAATATACTGGGTCCCTGTCCATATGGTCATAAAGAGAAATTCTGAATCTGGTGAAAACCCTGAAATATACTGGGTCCCTGTCCATATGGGCATAAAGAGAAATCCCGAATCTGGTGACCACCCTGAAATATACTGGTCCCTATCCATATGGGCATAAAGAGAAATCCCGAATCTGGTGAAAACCCTGTAATATACTCGGCTCCTGTCCACATGGTCATAAAGAGAAATCCTGAATCTGGTGAACACCCTGTAATATACTGGGTCCCTGTCCATATGGGCATAGAGAGAAATTCTGAATCTGGTGAAAACCCTGTAATATACTGGGTCCCTGCCCATATGGGCATAAAGAGAAATCCTGAATCTGGTGAACACCCTGTAATATACTGGGTCCCTGCCCATATGGGCATAAAGAGAAATCCTGAATCTGGTGAAAACCCTGTAATATACTGGGTCCCTGCCCATATGGGCATAAAGAGAAATCTTGAATCTGGTGAACACCCTGTAATATATTGGGTCCTGCTATGGAAATAAGAGAAATCCTGAATCTGGTGAACACCCTGTAATATACTGGGTCCCTGTCCATATGGGCATAAAGAGAAATCCTGAATCTGGTGAAAACCCAGAAATATACTGGCCCCTATCCATATGGGAATCAAGAGAAATCCTGAATCTGGTGAAAACACTGAAATATACTGGGTCCCTGTCCATATGGGAATCAAGAGAAATCCTGAATCTGGTGAAAACACTGAAATATCCTGGGTCCCTGCCCATAAAGTTGGAGTATTTTGACAGCAAGATAAAAATCTAGAAAACAAAGGAAAAGAAGTACAAGGATATAAAGATAAACTGGAAGAAATCCCCACAGTTGCACTCAGTTGTAACAGTTACAAGTGTCGGAAAGCAACTAAGAAAGGAAGAGGGAATGAAGGTAAAGTAAAAGGATAAAAACTGGATGCAGCTAGGGGCCAAAAGGACACTACAAACGCCTTTTAGTAAATTAGTAAGTCCTACAGTGCACCACATAAGGTTCACTAATGGTACTACTCCATTTGGGGAGACTCAAGTTTTGTGACTTGGAATGAACTGATAACATGAGGCAAGGTGTTTCTTTACCACTGTTGTTTGGACCATCCCTTGCAAACTGTGTTAGTAATGATAGGAGAAAACATTTCCCAATAAGAAGAGCTTTGTAAATAGGAGTCTTGCTCCAAGGATGACGTAAAGGTGCACCAAGACTTATTATCCTTGCCTGCATAAATATATTGAGGCATAATAATAATGGGAGTAAAATGCCAAAAACACAAAATATCAAACATAAATATAAACATGTAATACACTGAGAAAAAATGGAATACCAAAGGTAACTATTACTGTGAGAGAGGAAATAAGGCCTTGTAATGCCTCAACAAACTGGGCAAGCAATGAACCCCACCTAATGAAACAGAAGAGTAGCAGGACTCACAGAAACAAAGGGACAACATGTTGGTTGCCTGCCAAAAAGCTAACTCACACAGAAAAATAATTAAATATTATAAAAGTGAAAATGAAATGTCAAAATACTGAAAATGAAACCCTGTGAACACTACAATGCTAAATGGAGAAGAAACACTGCTGATAAGTCCTGAGCTAATGGCAGCATATCTTACCAATACTGTTTACTATTAACAGAGTATTCATATTGACCATTTGTTGGCTAAGATGCATCCTGGAATACTTTTCTTTGGTAAGTTTTTCTTCATGCACCTCAATGTGATCTACATTGATTACGGCTGTTTTATAATTAATGGCTTTGAATTAACAGTCAGTTATCAGACTTCAACATAAAGAAATAACGTGGTACAAGGATTGATTTTTTCTAAAGGTAAAATTCCTCCTTTCTTTATGAATGTAGCATAACCTGAAGAAAAAGTACCTCCTAAAAAGTAATAAGCATATTTCAATGTCTTACATATAAACAGTCTATGATATTTTCCTCTGTACTTTCATCAAAGCAATTTATATACTGTAGATAAAAAAAAAAGTCAACTTACTTGCTAACGCCTTTCTTTCCAAAAGTACGGGTCCGCGACACTTCGGGTCGAATACAAGCTCTGTTGTTGCGTTGTTCTGGAGCACGAACCCAGTCATCCCAATATGACCTAGGCCACTTGGGGCCAAGCTCATCCCACAGCTCTTTGGTCATCATCCATCCCAAACCAGGGAAGAAATCTGTCCTATATAATATGCTGCTTCCATTTTTTATATCGACCAAGTTTGGTTTACCTAATGAAACAGAAATAATTCATTATCAGTGACAAAAATTAAAAAAAAATTCAAATAAGCCATACAATGGATTTTACTCATTTCCAATTCCATTCCAAGTACAGTACTAAAAATTCATATAAGACAACAGCACATTTTACATACAATTAAGTGTTACATTTATGGAATAAGAGTTAAAAGTAATGGCTTAGTTGGCCAAATTCAATTTATATATTCTTTTCAAACTTCCTGATCCTACTTTTTCTGTTACTGCATTCTGCCAGTAACTCTCATATGTATATCCTTCTCCATGAATGGAGACCTAAACAGCAGCTGATTGGGAATCTTTTATTGGAAAACAATATGCTATAACTGATTAACCCTTAAACGCCGACTGGACGCATTTCATACGCCAACTAAAATTGTCTGTTGCGCCGACGACGTACGCTTGATTTCATAAAAAATTTCAACCTTTGTCAACTTCTGACTCAACTAAATGATCGAAAATGCAACTGTAAGCCAAATCTTACATGCTAGTAATATTCAAATTTATTTTACCTTCATTTTGCAAACAAATTAGGAAGTCTCAGCACAATATTTCAATTTATGGTGAATTTTAAAAACCTTTTCTGATGTCCGCTGGTAACTTGGCCGGAAATTTCAGAAATTCTTTGTCATTTGTCATAATTTTGCACCATTTTTCATTAGCCGCTACATAAAAGTTTATATATATGAAATGTGTAATTACGTAAAATACAACAAAAAACAACCCATGGTTCAGCATTTATCAGTTTGAAATATTTTCATACAAATCACGATAAGTGCCAAAATTTCAACCTTCGGTCAACTTGACTGACCGAATGTAAAACGCAATTGTAAGCTAAAACTTACATTCTAGTAATATTTAATCATTTACCTTCATTTTGCAAAACAAACGGAAGTCTCTAGCAATAATATTTCGATTTATGGTGAATTTAAAAAAAAATTTTTTACGTCCGCTATGATTGCTAATTCATGCATCATTTTGTGATAATATTTTCTGTGTTGCTCTGATTGTTTTACAATTTGTTATATACCAAAATCATCGAATTTAGTGTACAAACAAAAAAAAAAATAACTATTTTTAACCGCTTTGCTTTACAGCGATTTGTATACAATTATATATGAAATTTTTTTTTTGAGCTGTCATATATTTCAATATTTATATATGATAATCATATTTTTTTTCATTTCTGATGGTTGCATACTAAACTTCAGGCAATGACAAAAAAAAAAGGAGCCAAAAATTAACTCTTAATCTTAAAAACTAAGCGTGCTGTGATTTTTTGAAAAAACTTTTTTTCCGCTTCGGCGCTAACTCCCAAACGCCGCCGGCATACGACAGACACTTTTGTAAATAGAGGCTCGGCGTTTAAGGGTTAAACTTCAATGAGGTTTTGGTCTGGTAATTGAAAATTAGGTGTGGGTCATCCTTAGAGTTATTCTAGTTCCGGAGTCATTACAGCACTTCTGCCTTGAAGACATGCGACACACAGGCTCTACTGAGTATGGTAATGGCAAAAGACAAGAGTAGTTTGGTCTATCATGGAGAGTCCTACCCATTAGGATGATTGCTGAGGAAAGAATCTCGCTTACTGACTGGATAGCAAGAATTCTTCATAAAGCAAAATCTTAACTATAATGATCTCGCTTATGTATGTCATAAAGAGCATCATCACCAACAGTGTCTCTACCATTGGCATCAACACATGGATTGACTTTGTCATATACTACCAAAACAGCTAATCATGAAAAAAACCCAGCTCTACGACTGAGAGATCTGAAACAGACTAAAATGAACTAATTCAAATGCTCAGTTTGTGGATGCTTCAGTTCTTAAGTTGTCATGAACACTAAGAAAAAGTAAGTATAGCTTAGTTTTACCAGACCACTGAGCTGATTAACAGCCTCCTAGGCTGGCCCGAAGGATTACACTTATTTTACGGGCTAAGAACCACCAAGGTACATAGCAACGGGACCTACAGAAATATTATTGTGAATCCAACTATTATATTGTGAAATGAATTTCTATCACCAGAAATAAATTCCTCTAATCTTCATCAGCCGGGTATGGAATCGAACCTGCCCATCGAATGACGGTCTGAAGCTCAACCAACTCGGCCAACAAAGGGCTCTATGAACACTAAGAAACTGGCCAACAGGATATCCTGTCACATTAAATGTGCTTTAAAAAAAAACCATTAGAATGGCATAATACACTGACACTACATTAATAGTTGGGAATATGGAAGTACAGGCAGTCCCCAGGTTATGACGGACTTGGCTTACTCTGTTCCGAGTTTACAGCAATCTTCAAATATATTCGTCAAAAATTATTTCCCAGGGTTACAAGGTATGTTCCGAGTTTATGACTCTGATCCAGTGGAGGAAATATGGCTCCAAAATGGCAGAATGGTCAAAATCTGGAGGTTTTTATTGAAAAACTCAATAAAAATGCAGGTTATCTCATTTTCAAGACACCCAAAGGATTAAAAGTAAGGTTTTCTTATGATTTTCGATGATATTTCAGACAACGCTGGTCTGATGCAAGAAATATGGCTCCAAAACGGCAGAACAGTCAAAATATAGTTTTTTTCATGAAAAACTCAATAAAAATACAAGTTAAGTTGTTTTCAAAACACCCAAAGGATTAAAAGTAAGGTTTTCTTATGATTTTTTATGATATTTCAGACAACGCCAGTCTGATGCCGATCCGACGGAAGAAGTTTGGCTCCAAAACAGCAGAATGGTCAAAATTTAGAGGTTTTTATATGAAAAACTCAATAAAAATGCAAGTTGCATCATTTTCAAGACACCAAAAGGATTAAGAGTGAGGTTTTCTTACAATTTTCGACAATATTTCTGGTTATGACGATTTTCAGCTTACAACACGGCGTCGGAACAGAACCCCCGTAGCAACCCAGGAACTGCCTGTAATCAGAAAGACTAAGCACCCAAGGTGCTTTTTGGAGTTGCTATTTATATAGCAGGAAAAGCCCTCCCTAAATACCATACAGGAAATTTTCCTCCTACCCACCAACATCAGGCACCCTATTATTCATGAATCAAACAGACCTGTGAAAGAAAACAACCCTAACACCCTAAAGAGATGGCATTCCCATACAAGAACCATACCAGCACAACCAAAATACTGTAAGCACCCAGGCAACTAGTCTTAATATTTGCAGGAAAATATCAACAGATGACTCAGTACATGAGCCCTGCCTCTCAGCAAGGCTGCAGTAGAGACCATTACAGTTGATTTTGGCTTACGAGGAAGTTCTTTATCCAAAACCCACAAAATGTTGTCCAAAAAACATGATTTCATCAGCTATACCAAGTACCATGCATACTTTGCACCAGGCGTACCACGCTTGTGGCTTGTCTAATAATTCATTACTACTGAATTTCTTATAATTAACAAAGACCTATCATTTCATGCACAACAGCAAGAACTAACATACACAACCAAATCTGGAAACAGCTGTTTGCTGATGTTAGTTACCATAACCATCGCACATTTATTAAGAGTTGTGGTACAGTTTCAATTTGTTAAAAAGTGCTATTCTCAAAGGTAACTTCCATATATAGAGCATCACACAATGGAGAAGGTCTAAAGAAAGTACAGTATACCATTAAATTTAATATGTAGGTTACTGGCTGCGAAACATTTTGGAACAGGCAAAAGCACTGTCTAAAAACTGGTGAAATCATACTGTTACTTCATTTAAAATGTACTGCATTTATAAATGAAATAAGAGGCATCTTTTAAACCTTACTTTGTTAACCTTAAACGCCGAGTTTCATTTACAAAAACGTTCTGTATGCCGGGCGGCGTCGAGAGTTATTAGCGCCAAGAGGAAAAAAGTTTTTTAAAAAAATCACAGCACGCTTAGTTTTCAAGATTAAGAGTTCATTTTAGCTCCTTTTGTCATTGCTTGAAGTTTAGTCTGCAACCATCAGAAATGAAAAAATATGATTATCATATATAAATATTGAAAATATATGACAGCGAAAAAAATTTTCATATATAATTTTATACAAATCACACAGGAGCAAAACGTTAAAGCTAACGGGTTATTTTTTTCTTGTATTGTAATACACTAAATTATGATGATTTTGGTATATAACAAATTGTTAAACGATCAAAGCAACACAGAGAAAATATTATCACAAATGATGCATGAATTTGTAACGATGGACATAAAAAATGTTTTTTTCAAAATTCACCATAAATCAAATATTGTGCTAGAGACTTCGCGCTTGTTCAAAAAATTGCTTAATTGATTAAATATAACTCGACTGTAAGTGTTTTAGCTATAATTGCAGTTTCGACCATTTCGGTCGAAAGTTAAAGTTGACCAAAGGTGAATGTTTTCTATTTATCGTGATTTATATGAAAATATTTTCAAAACTGATAAAGCTACAACCATGAGTTATTTTCTGTTGTATTCTTACATGAAACGCACACATTTTCATATGTAAAAGTTTATGTAAATGACTAATATAAAACAGTGCAAACATTACGACAACGTGACAAAAGAATTTCTGAGATGTTCGCCGAGTTACCACGGACGTGAAGGAAAATTTTTTTAAAATTCACCATAAATCGAAATATTGTGCTAGAGACTTCCAATTTATTGCAAAAATGAAGGTAAATGATTGAATATTACTAGAATGTAAGAGTTTAGCTTACATTGTTTTTCGACCATTTCGGTCGAGTTAAAGCTGACAGAAGGTTGAAATTTTGGCAGTTATCGTGATTTATGTGAAAATATTTCAAAACTGATAAACGCTACAACCATGAGCTATTTTCTGTTGTATCTACATGAAATTGCATACATTTTCATATATAAACTTTATGTAACGATCAATGTAAACGATGCAAACATTACGACAACGCGGACAAAAGAATTTCCAGATGTTCGCCGAAAGCATTTGACGCAGACGAAGGAAAGTTTTTTTTCAGAAATTCACCATAAATCAAAAATATTGTGCTAGAGACTTCCAGTTTGTTGCAAAATGAAGGTACATGATTGAATATTACTAGAATGTAAGCGCTTTAGCTTATAATTGCGTTTTTTTACCATTTCGTCGAGTTAAAGTTGACTGGTTTGAAATTTGGCAGTTATTGTGATTTATATGAAAATATTTCAAAACTGATAAAAGCTACAACCATGAGTTATTTTCTGTTGTATTCTGAGCATGAAATTGCGCACATTTCATATATAAAACTTATGTAACGACTAATATAAAACGCAAACATTATTAACGTGATTTAAAGAATTTCTGGAGCTGGACGAAGGAAAAAAGTTTTTAAAAATTCACCATAAATCGAAATATTGTGCTAGAGACTTCCAATTTGTTGCAAAATGAAGATAAATGATTGAATATTAATAGAATGTAAGAGTTTTAGCTTTACAATTATATTTTTTTACCATTTCGGGTCAAAGCTGACCGAAGGTTGAAATTTTGCAGTTATCGGGTTTATATGGAAAATATTTCAAACTGATAAAAGCTACAACTATGGGTTTTATTTTGCTGTATTTTACATGAAATTGCGCACATTTTCATATATGAAACTTTATGTAACGGCTAATATAAAACAGTGCAAAAATTACGACAAAATGACGAAAGAATTTGAAATTTTCGCCGAGTTATCACGCTGGTGTAAGGAAAAGTTTTTTTCAAAAATTCACCATAAATCGAAATATTGTGCTAGAGACTACCAATTTGTTGCAAAATGAAGGTACATGATTGAATATTACTAGAATGTAAGAGTTTTAGCTTACATTGCATTTTTTTCGACCATTTCGGTCGAGTCAAAGTTGACCAAGGTTGAAATTTTTTGTAGTCGACGACGGCACGCACGCCCACTTGGCACCCAACAGACAATTTTAGTAGATGTATGATACGTCCAGTACGCGTTTAAGGGTTAATTTACAAGAAAATATATCTGAATTATGTTTAATTTAGCATCTAATGACAATGATGATGTTGGTAGTACTTAGTCAATTTTGAAAATGAAAGCATTAACAGAATGCAAGTGGAGCATCACAGCAATGTTCATCCTGTATTCTATATGATAAAATGATACTAATACATGCAATATAATTGGGTACGGTGGGTCCCAGCTAGGTTGCGGATCAGCAATCGCGCCTTCAGTTAATCGCGGGTTTTTCTGTGGAACTTACCTCCGAATATATTGCGGAAAATTCATTAATTTGTGAATTTTTTTTGTAGAGCAATATTCACTAATTACTGTATTTTAATTTTATTTTCATGACTAAATACACTTTTTATGATAAAAATAGATTTACAATTTTAAAATATTAATATCAATGAAAACACACAAAAATATCAATAAAATGCTAAATTAAAATTCCACAAAATCACTACAGGCAGTTCCTGGTTATCGGCAATGCAGTTTTACTGGGCTGGCTTGTCTAGAGACGAAAATCAGCAATTTTCAGCACCGAAAATCGCCAGTTTCTGCTTATCAACGCCAATAATTGGGTACTAGTGCCATTCACATACTTAACAGAGGCTCCAGTACCCAGTTATTGGCACCAATAAGCATCGAAAATCACTGATTTTCGGTTATTGGTGATTTTCGCTTATCGTCAGGCTGTTGAAACAGAACCCCTGCCAATGACCAGGGATATAGATATAGATACAGATAGATAGATAGAAAGATAGACAGATATATATGCACACACACATATATATATATATATATACAATATCTCTCTCTCTCTCTATATATATATATATATATATATATTTTTATATTTATATATTTTACATATACAGTAAACACCCCTTACTCGCGGGGGATGTGTACCACCCGGGCCCCCGCGAATAGCTAAAACCAGTGAATACTTAGAACCCTTCTAAAAACACTTAGAACTGCCTATTTTGATAGTTCAAACACACACAAAACAAACTAAAAATGCTTATACAGGTATTATCCTACTTACGATGGGGTTAGGTTCCAAAAAAAACCATCGTTTGTTGGAAAAAACGTAAGAAATAACAAAACGTGATTCTAACATAGCCTAGCCTACACTAGGTATTGGTGCCATGTACTGTATACATATATGGTAGCCTAGCCTACACTATAAAAATATACTTTACATATAATGTATAGTAATTATGAATATCAGCTAATTCTGGAGGTTCATGCATAGTGACTTATGATAATTTAATACAAAGAGAAACTGAATAACAAACAAGAATTAGCTTAGCCTACACTATGGTATATTGTTTACATACACCGTACTTCATTATTACATATTATAACAGTACACAAGAGAATAGTTTATCACTGTTGATGTTTTATCTCTAATCACCATAAAAATATTTAAAGCCCGAATTTCATATGCAGACAACACAAAATTATACTTTCCTCCCCAGCTAGTTTAACCATGATTGTCAAGTCTTGTCCCTAGCTACTGTGCTGAGACTTCAATTGTAAACACCTCAGTTTTTTTTTCTCTCCCTCTCTCTCTCAATGAAATATGAATTACTGTATCATACAAGTTTATGTACAAACTTAAAAATAATTCCATTGATACATTCGTTTCTTTTAGCAACTAAAAAATTATTTTCCTAATTGTTTCAGCAGTAGGGTCAATCAGCTGATTCTGAGAACTAAACATTACAAATGTTGGGATGATCTTTTTTTCATACAAATGACTATGATAACAGATCAATATAATAATACAGTATAAATGGATTCTGTAAGTGAAAAAACATTTTATTGATATTTTGCTGTTTACATTAATATTAATATTTGAAAATTAGTAAATCATTGTAACATGTACATACACAAGAGAATATTTTATCACTGTTGATTGCATTTATAATTTGGTATATTTTTCAATGCATATTTAAATATATTTAAGTATGTATAGTACTTAACTCTACTTGTGAATTCCCAATGTTTTCCCTATCTGAAAAAAGAAAACAGCACAGCTCCAATACTGTATGAGAGAAAATGACTCTGCCTGAATATAGGGGTAACCTGATTATGTAGTTTTCACCCGTAGCTGTGAGCTATACATTTTTAAGGGTAATGTTGTAAGACTCTGAAATTATATTAAAGGGTTTTAGGATTATAGTTTAAGGTATATTCAGTGTTTGAACTAGTAAAACAGGCAGTGAACTATTAAAAAGGCAGTTATAAGCATTTTCAGAAGGGGGGGTCTTTGGTGTTTGAACTATTAAAATAGCCCGTTATAAGTGTTTTTAGAGGGGGATACCAACTCAACACAAATTTTTGCTTATCGCGGGTGGTTGTGGTCCCTAACCCCCGGAATTATGGGCATATACCTTACACAGACATAACCCTACTTACAAACGAGTTACATTCCGGACAGCCATTTGTATGTTGAATTGTTATAAGTTGGTTAATTTACTCTTCATGCCTATTTAAGTACAGTATGATATAAAATCAATAAAGTCCTGTATGTTTTTTCATCCTAAAACACAATAATACAGTACTGTATGTACAGAATAGGGTTGCAAAACAAAATTTGAACTTACAGGTGACACAAGGGAGCGTTCTGAACACAATTTTAATTTGTGATCCTGTTTGTTTGTATCTCTGAATGTTTGTACGTTGAATGTTTGTAAGTAGGGTGGTGTCTGTAGTACTGTAAGTAATACCAAGTTTTAATAAAATTACCATTATTTTAAATACAACTATACTACAGGCAGTCCCCGGTTAACGCCGATCCCAAGCGTCTGTTCTAAACGAAAATCGCGGCGATTTTCGCGCTGATTCCCTCTTATCTAATAATATGCGTATTGGCGCCAATACAAATTGGCTTTAGTGGTTATTGGCGCCAACAAGTGGCGATTTTTTATAATCGGCAATTTTCGCTTATTGTCATATGGTGTATCAGGAGGAAAGCCTCACAGTTGCACCAAGAAATAATTGTTGGGAGAGGGTGGATAGCAAGATGGATGAAAAATTATATGAACGCAGGTACAGTAAAAGGAATGAAAGGGGTTGAGGCTAGGAGCCGAAGGGATGCTGCAAAGAACCTTTAGTGATGCCTACGGTGCAACCCACGAGGGGCAATGATGGCACCATCCCCCTACAGGGATTATAGTTAAGGAATTTGTCAACCTGTACCATAATAAGAGATTTCTTCCTATGACAATCAGTGGCCGGAAAGCATCCTACCCCTGCCAAACATCCTGTACATAAGGAGTAGAACTCACTGTGACAGAACAGTCTATTCTCATCTTTTTACCTGATTATGTACAGTGTAGCCTGAGCAAAATGTGTCCTAGAAGCAAAATGAATGATATTTGAGGGAGCATAGCCCTAAGGACAACCCACACCACATTTCAATTACCACACCAAGACTATGTCAAAGTTAATCTAGTCTTATTTTCCAATAAAAGAACATCAGTCAGCAACCATTTATCTCTCCATTCATGAAGGAATGATAAACACAAGAGTTACTGGCAGAATGAAGACAGAAAAATTAATTATCAGAATGACTGAAAACTCCAAATAAGTTGAATGTAGCAGACACAGCCATTACTTTTAATTCTACTTGCTTGAAAGAGGGTCTTCTCCCTAACTATATTATATTTGTGCTGACTTACTTCCACTATACAGTTCTTGTATTAAGACATTATTGTATAAGTGAATGCTAATCATCATGTGTAGCTCTTAAATCCTTTAACTTGGCTTGAAATGGAAGATTACTGAAAGATCAATCCAAAATCATGAATAAATAATATTTCTTGACAAAAGCCACTCAAGTCATACAGAAGAGCCAGAATAATCTTTTACTAACATGTACAAAAAATAACCAGAAGGTTGCAAAATGCACAGTAATCATTACTTACCATAAACATGTGAAACTAGCAGTTTTTCAATATATACAGTACCTGTAATGTCCTTCTATTCAAAGTTTTAAATAAATTATCATACATTTATATTTTACAATATCCTTATTTCATTACATTGTGTTCTGAACTAATACTTGTGCAATTCTGTGCAAATTCTCAATTGGAGGGGATGTCAGAAGGTGAAGATAACAATGACTGGAAATGAAAAAAATCCCTACCTGTTTACGGATTTTAATTTTGTACAGGAATGTGTAGATCAAAAGGATGTAACACTTTGTATGACAACAGGCAGAACGTTAGTACAAAAAGACCAAGAAAAAGGAAGTGTGGTTAGTAACTTACGGCCTATCACTTGCCCGATGAGTCATGGGGAATTTAACAACATGAATCCTGAGTGAGGAGCAGTTCAACTCCCACAAGGAAACAAACACCATACCTAGGAAGCAAAAAGGATGCTGCAAGAAACGCAGAGGTACAAAAGACCATCTTCAAGTGGATTACTTAAGTATAATGTGAAAATTAGAGCCAAGTGTAAAGTTCAAGAATTTGGGCAGTGAGCTGGTAAGAGACCAAAGGGAGCAGATGAAAGTAAAAAGCAAACACCAATGCAGCTGGTGCCAAACGGACACAGCAAAGAACCTTAAATAATATCTACAGTATGCCATGCATGTGCCCTATATGGAGTAGAGCCAAGGGATCCCCAGATATATTTCATTGCTGCTCATCTATTATTTCCATTTTTCTTTAACTTTCCTTTAGAGAGAATATTTTTCAATTAAATCTCAGTCCAGGTTTCTTTTTTTATCTTGCTAGCAAAGGATTTCACTACCACAGAGACAGTAAGAAAATTTTTATTGAATACAGTTCGGCATAGCTGAATTTTTCTGCTCTTGTTTACCTAGAATGGTATTGTCTGTTTCTGTTTTGGTATTGGCTTTCTAACTATCATATTGGCACATCTTTAGATTACATAAATTATGAAAATTAGTGTTAACAGATGTACTGGTTCTTTTATTACTCTCTGTGTTAAAATGTTTACATGTTTTCCTTAGCATAAAATGTGCATTTATTAGGGTTAAGGCTAAAAACAGTTTGTTTAGTGCAATTTTAACACAGTGCATTAATATGTTTAGCATTAAGTTTCAAGTTCTGATTCATGTAATAAGTATACATCTAGTATAAATTTAGTAGTTTGGTTTGTTTGGCATTGACATGCATTGGTACTGTGCCCTTGAGATTTTTCTTTTTGTTTGTGGCCGCACTTGAAATTTAACTCAGGTTTCCAGTCTAGTACAGAAGAGCTTCATGTATCTGTCTTAATCATGAGTTATTTGTGTAACTGAATTTATACCAGCAGTTTTTTTTTTATTTGGAATCTTTCAACAAAGTTCTCAATAGTTTTACTGTACCCTTTAATCTTTCATTTTACACCCCCAGAATGCAGATTAGTTCCTTATCTTTTGTGTAGTACTTGATAGCGCAAGGTTTGCATCCCCAAATTAACTTTTTCTGACTGGTAGTGAACATGTAAGCATAACATTCACTCTTTGCTCTTCTGAGTCTTTCCCCTTCAAGACTTAAGAATTTATGTGAATGGGACATATGGGCTACAAATGACTGCTCTATTAGATTGATGGGTTTGGTATGAACATGTACAAAAGCTCAAATGGTCAGGCAGCTGGACTAATATCAAGTCAGGTCTGTCATAGACCAAAACCTCAGCACAGATCCCAAGATTGATGACTTTAAGTGACAAATGGGACAGGGTGAAACTCATCCAAGTTGAAACATTCAAGGATGGGATATCCAAATCACCTAAGATTGTTTGAAGGTACAAAAGCACAAGAGGAAGGGATAATGGCAATAGTATGTGGGTTGAGAAAATTAATGGTCTAGCAAAGGAAAAAAAGGAGAATGCTTAATGTATGCTTCCATTATAAATAAGAATACTGTGTACAATACAGTAAAAGTACAAAGAAAAAAAGTTGGATATCTTGAAAACTGACATGAAACAAGGTTATTTTATCTCCATGGCTGTTTAATCACTCTATCTTATGGATGGAGTGATGAAAGAACTTAGGGAAAGTTATGAGATGAAGTTAAAAATGTGTGGGGAAAAAATGGTTCATGAATGGAATGTGCATTGTTGATGCTTGCAGATGATGCTCTCCTGTGCAAATAATGAGAAAAATAAGGGAAAGTTGTTCTCTAATATGTGAAAAACTTGAGACAAGAGATGTAATAAAAAAAATTAGAGCAGGTAAAAAAATGGATCAGACTTCTAAGCTGGTTCAGACAAGGAATAGGTTGTGAAGACTAAGAATTATGAAACATCTTTGTGAGAATTTTGAGAGTGAAGAGAAAAACTACAAACAACACACACACACACACAAGCACACATAAATTAGTCATAGTTAAGTATGGAGAATCAATTAAGACGTCATACTAATTCATTCAATAAACACATTTAAAAGCCATCTGACCTATAAGGATACATTGTTATGTCTTTTTAATTAGAAAATACCACTCACCATTGTCATTCCAAGCAGAAACGCACCATAGAGTTGGATCTGCACGTAAAATCTGGTATGTTGCAGAGAAATATTCATAAAAGTCTGGAGCAACATCAAGATCATCTGCAATAAAAATACAGTACACTCAATATCCTTAAATGTACATTGGTCAGCTTTAAAGGAAAATTAAAAACTTATAACTTCGGCAACACAACACGTTATCTTTATTTTCAAACAGCTTATGCTAAAAAATAAAAAGCTCAAATAACTACAGATACTATGATTAATTTCAGTTTAGGAGTAGCTTTGTAAAAATTCCTTTTGTAAATTGTTTGCAAAATGGCAAAATTTTAATCAATTTGTATTTTTCATAACTTACAAACCTGAGGTCTTTACGTATGGAATAATTTCTCAAAAGCGCAGCTGGACCAGTTTAAAAATAGAACAAGGTTGGTGGTTTGAGTCCGTTAGCCAATGGGAGAGAGTGGAGGCGGAGCCTCACCTCTTTCCCCTTCACAGATGCACCATATGTTTCAGTTATCTCTCAAACCATCTTCAATGCTGCCCCTCTTTCAAAAAGCCAGTTATTTACGCACTTCCTGATCATCTATGCCCTGGCGTTTCTGGTTTCCACTCTTTTTGTTGTGTGTTTGTGATATATTTGGTGCATATCTGTGAGTTTTCGTGTGTAATTGCATGTTGATCATGCAAACCCATGACTCATGCAAGCTTCAGGCTAAGCCCAAGATGAAATGCCCTTTGGTTGGTAACAACCCATGTATGCGTTATCTAGCTGCTTTTGATACTGATCATCATTCAACTTGCAGTCGATATAATATCACAATTTTTAAAGTAAATTATATTTTTCCTAACTATACAAACCTGAGGTCCTTTATGTTAGGAATGCTTTTGCTGAAAGCTGGGACCATTAAAACTCTTGAACAAGGTGGTGACCCAGTAACTACATCCAGGAGGCAGTCCCACCTGCCAGATGTAAACATTCAATTTGCCACAGCCCCAGGTTTCAGATTGAGAGGGGGTGGCATGAGGCAGGTATAAGCAATGTAAGGACCTCCAGGCAGCATAGTTAGGAAAAATACAATTTACTTCAGAAATTGGCAGTTGTTCCCCTACCACGATATACATACCATCGGTCCACCCATTGGAGGAACTCACTTGTTGAAGGAATCCTGCAAGGCAAGTCTCTGAACTGACTGGAGTTCCCCACACCTGAGTTACTCCTCCTGGTCAAAAGCGGGGAGGAGTACCATGCCTCTGACATATTGATCAGAGTAGCAGAAACTGTGAGATCAATTGTCAGACTTCTGAACCTATTCAAATGAGTGAAGAATCGTAACTCATACAAAAATAGCCTAGGAAGAGTCTAAAGAGTTGGAGGCAGTAAGGCAAAAACCAGAAAAGGGTTTGTCCTTGTTAGAGGAAGGAGCTCCCCTTGCTAGAGGAAGGAGCGGGACTGCTTCTATGATTCTAGGAAAGAAAAATAGAACGGGTCCTCGATGTATAAACTTACCACATCAGACGCCAGTTTCAGCAAGTGTCAGTCCGAGTCCCATTCTTTGCCCGAAGGAAGAAAAGCAGAGGGACGAGGAAGGAGGAGGAGGAGATGCCAGTAACTCTCGTAATCACTCTCACTTCCAGAATCGTACACCTTAGGGAGATGCAACCTGTCCTCTTATAGGAGCCGGGTAAGAAAACACAACTTGTTGAGCAGCCACCATAGGTCCAAAGAAAGGGGGTTCCAAAGACTCATGGGCAAAATCCTGAAGGTAGAGAGACATAAATGTGGTCTGATGAGACCAATCTCTGCTTTCAGACCAGCAGAGACTTCCGGAATGCGAGGGAGGGACCAAGCCATTGGCTTCGTGAGCTCTCGGGCAGAGTGTACAGGTGTCATCAACGTCAGCTGCAGAGTACACCCTTCCGATCATTTCATGAGGCCAGAAAGAAAGACGTATCCTTGGACACTTCTTTCTTGGAAGAGTTAGTACTACCACAAAGTCATCGACATCCATCAGAGATGTCAAGACTTCTTCAGAAAGTACCGCAACACCCTAACAGGACAAAGCAGTGACTGATCTGGATCACCAACTATAAAGTCCAAGGGGGAGGGGATCGTGAAGAACTCCAACCTGGCAACAGGTGCTGGTGGGTTCAGAGTTCACTAAGACATTTGAGACGGAGTCAAGCTACCAATCCTCCTCCCTTGAATGCTCACAGCAAAGAAGGTCCATGAAGATCGTCTATCCTCTTCTCCAATGCCGAAGTGAGACAAGAGATGGACTTGAGAGTTGGAACTCTGTCTGACAACTCTCACAGGGGGCGTGCAGAGCACGAGACAGGAACCTTAAAAAAAGAGTCACATGCCGCCCAGGGGCCTGAGGTCCCTGGGACAGCAAGACCAATCAAAGCTTCTCATTAGTGGCTAAATCTCGACTAAGGAGAAAAGGACTACTTTCAGGTGAGAGACTAGGCCGAATGTGGACCTAATTCTTCACAACTGAACCAGAGAGAAGAAGACCCTTGAATCCCCCTGGGGCATGAAACTTCCGATCTCTTCTCCTTGGAGGGATAACCCCGCCAGAACCCAGAAAACCATTCTCAACTACTTGGATGTACGACGAGCCAATCCGAGAACCGAGCCCAAGACACAGATCCTTGTAATGGAACTCTGACAAGAAACAAAACTCATTGGAGTCCTCTCTATCCAACTCACATCCCCCAGCAGCAACCAAAAGGGTTTGAGGGGAGAGGAGAGGAGAAAAGCACTCTTACCTGTCCTACTAGAAGAACCAGCAGGAGAGGCCGACCGAGGGAGATCATCAACCACAGGTGATAACGGCAGCATGGAGGAAGGAGAGCACTAACGCCATGGCAAAGTGCTAACCTGAAGAGAGCGAAAGTTCACTTAAGCTGAGTCTCCTTAAGGAAGGAAAACCTCAACAGCATTCGGTTCTCTGAGCCGAGTGAGCTGAGCTGATCACGTAAACTTGATTGGGGGCTGGGCAAGCAAGCCAAACCGCATGAGCCGAGCAAGCCGAGCCGATCATGCAAACGCGATATGGGGCCAGGCAAGCAAGCTGAGCCGAGCAAGCCCAGCCAGTCTCAAAACATGATCAGGGGCTGGGCAAGCAGGCAGAGCTGATCCAAACTGGGTGGCTGGGCAAGCAAGCAGGGCTGAACCAAACTGAGCCGGGAAACCTCGGCCGCAGACTAGTGCTGTCCTCAAAACACGCTTTAATCTTCTCCGAGGCCGAAGCCCCTCGAGGAGACGGTTTAAAGGGGGATTCTTGTCTGCTAACCCGAGTGCTCGAACCCCAAGGGTCTGAGACACAAGTTTAGGAACTGACCAAACACTCAAAACGAAGCAAGCATGAAGTGTCGAAACATCTGAATGTTTCGACACCTTCTCTCGTCCAGTGCCTACACCAGACTGGAGAGCAAGCTCCCTAGTACTGGTTGGAGAGTGTCCAAGATTCCACAGAATCCTGGACACTTGACGACTCGCTAGTCGAGCACTCGCAATCCCATGGAGTCTGAGTGCTTGACGAACCTCCCAAATCTCTTAAGATACAATCATCAGGAGTAAGCTCCTCTCGGCTTCTGAAGAAAACCGAGGGGGGATAGGCACGGAATCAGTCTTAGACGCAGACTTCTAAGAACTGGAATTGAGAGTGCGGCCTCTAAAGGTCGTCGCACTCGAAGCCCCCAACACGAGACCCCAATGGGGAATGCGAATCGGCTCCCGACCCCAAGGGCTAGGAAGAGCCAAACGAGAGAACCCACTGCCTCTCTGAAGAGAGGTAGTCTCTCAGAAGTCCCACTGGACCTCTGAAGGGAATCTCCTCCTTACCTCTCCAGGCGCTCAAACCCTCGGGACCAAGACACCAGGCTGGGAACCTGACCGAGCACTGTTTCGGAACTAATCAAGCACTCAAAACAGTACTGGCAAGAACTGAGACACTTGCATGTCTTGGTTCTTTCTCTCGCCCCGTGCCTGAACCGGGACGATGAGAGGTCTCTCCAACACAGCACCACTCTAGGAGCAGAACCCCTAGAATGGCGATGGGAGCAGAACCAAAGTCTGTGCACCCGTGACTCCTGAAATGCAAGATCCTGGGATAAGCAATTTCAGGGTTCCTGAGCCCAAAGGCCAGGAAGAGCCGACAAGAGATCCCACTGCCTCCTCGTGAAGGGAGGAAGCCCCTTAGAAGCCCCATGGTGGGACCCCTTAGGGGAGGGGGAGGCAGCCTTCCTCTTCTTCGGACGCATGCCTCAAAGGAAGAAGGGGAGAAGGCAGTAGACGACAAAGTTGAAGAAGACAACTACATTTCACAGGACTTCTTCCTCGATCTCTTCTCCGACATCTTCTACAGGATGGTGGTCAGAAAACACAGGAACTGCCGGGGCAGCTAATTCAGGAAGCACAAGGGGAGCAGCCCAAGTGACAGAAACACCAGGAAAGCAACAGGAGTGACCAGGGCAGCTGAAGCAGGAGGCACGACAGGAGTGGCCCGGCCAGCAGGAGCTTCAGGAACATCACCAGCGGCGACAGGGGCAACGTAGCAGCTGGGGCAGGAGGCATAGATGGAGCAGATAGGACCACAGGTATGACAGGAGGCAGCGGCACAGCATACAGGAGTGCCAGAAAACGACCAGCAGTTGGTCGCCCTTGTCAGGGAACAATGTAGACACCAACGTGGGGATCTTAGCCATTACTGTCACCGTGGTCGTTGTCGAAGTATCCACTGTATGAAGGCAGCCTTCCTGCCACAGGGGAACTTCAGCTGCGCCTTACGATGCTCGCTGTCAACCTGGGGAAAAAAGCAAAAAAGATTAGTAAATGGAGACACTCTCGCTCCGAGGGGAATTGTCCTAAGAAGCGAGAGAAGGCCCCTCAGAAGAGGTTGTCCGACAACCAACCCCCACTGATCTTTGCTTGACGAGCGAGCAAAGAGGACAAAGGAGCAATAGCCAGAAGGAAAGCTACCAGAGGGAACGAGGGGCAGTCACCAAGGGTGCCGTCGGGAGCAAATAACCTTCTGACGATGCCCAGCAACCCACCCCCCAAAATAAGGTTCCTCCCGGCAAGGCTGCCCACGGCACAGGTGGCAAAGAGCGATGCTTGTACAAGACAGAAAAGGTTACAGTCACCCTCACGAACGCGTTGCTGACCCCAAGACACACGCTGGGGAAAGATGGCCTTAATGCAAGGCTATCAAAATCAAACACATAACACATACAATAAACCCCCTGTATCTGCGTTCTCACGATTCGCGGATTTCTCTGTGGAACATATATACACACATTATTTCATGGAAAATTTTTCACTGAGAATTATTCACTAGTTACTGTCATTTTCATGACCAAATGCACTTTTTGTGATAAAACTATTAAAATACTCAGGTATAAGCATTTTTATATGGTTTTTTTGTTGAACTATCAAAAAATAGGTAGTTATAAGTGTTTTAGAGGGTTTTAACGTTACAGATTTTTATCTA
Organism: Macrobrachium rosenbergii; assembly: GCF_040412425.1. Lineage (NCBI taxonomy): Eukaryota > Metazoa > Arthropoda > Malacostraca > Decapoda > Palaemonidae > Macrobrachium > Macrobrachium rosenbergii. The sequence continues at coordinate 70,186,752 of NC_089743.1, forward strand.
GGGGTGGTATGCATCCCCCAATATACAGGAGGATTACTGTACACAAAAACAAAAGATCCCACCAGGAAAGAAGAGCTTAACAACAATCAGGCAGAGAGCTCCGAAAACAAGTCTGCACAGCATGACAGCCGAAAGCGAATTGGAATGTTTACATCCAGGTAGGTGGGACTCCAGCTTAGCAGACGGTAGTTACTGCCTAACCACCTTGTTCAAGAGTTTTAACAGATGTTTACAGCTTCACTGTAAGTAATTCCTAATGTAAAGGACTGACGGTCTGTATATCGTGTAGGAGCAACTCACGCTTGCAGTGTAAGTAGGCCATGTTTAGAGTGTCGTGACTGGTCCCCAGAGCAGTGGAAGCTTTTTGGTAGGAAGAAGAAATACAAAAGGGAGTTGGCTGAGACTTCATGGGAAGGCTTTGCGTCTCCAATGGTGTCGAATGCCAATACTCTTTCTTGTTCTCTCTCTCCTTCATCAGAATTACCTCTTGTTGCTTCTTCTCAGGAAAAATTTACCCCTTCTTGTTCTACTTTTGCTTCGTCTCTAGATTGTCCAAGGGGGGGTTTGAGTAACCATGTGTTAGTTGTAGCTACCTCTGTTCTTTTGGGGAGGGAGGTTTCCTCCCATTAGGAGGGAGGCAGCTCCCCTTTGTTCTGTTGTTTCAGGGATGGATGCAGAGAAGCTCAAGGAGTTCTCGTCTTCCCTAGGCCTATCATGGGAGCCCCACCTAGGTGGCCTACTGTTTCACCTCTTGTCTTCCCATCTCCTAGAGTCTGCCACCATCACAGTCTCTACAGCTAAAGCGGCCGTGACTTCTGCTGGCTAAACCACCGCTGCAATATCTATGGCGTACACCATACCCTTATCAGCTGTTCCTCTATCTTCCACAGATCTCAACTCATCTCCACCCTCCCTCCTCACAGTTTTCATCCATGTAGGTATGGGCCTTCTAACTCTTCTATTTCTTACATGAACTATTCTTCCAGGGTTGTGCACAGGGCATGCCCATGTCATTTGCATCTCCCTTTCATCATTTTCTCATCAACATAATGAACTTCAATAATTTCCTTTATGGTACCATTCCAGGTCTATCCTGACTCCTAATAATTTTCTCAAAGCTTGATTCTCAAATCAATATAATCTTTTGAAAATAGTTTCACTGTCATACCATGATTCATGCCTGCATTATTATACAGATCATAATAGACTTAATTTCATGTAAAATTTCAATCTATTTGATTTCCAAATCTTACTTAACCTGCCCATTATTTGATAACCTTTTTCAAGTCTTTAACTAAATTCTAACTAAAGAGAATATGTACTCCATCTCAATGTTTCTATGTATTGGAAAAATTCAACCTCATTAACCATGCTCCATCTAGTGTTAATTCATCCTTTTGTGCATACTTTGTACTCATTACTTGTTTTTTTAGATTTACTCTGATTTCCATATATGATGAGTTTTATTAAGCATCATCTGTTTATCTGAAATCTGGTAAATTTCTATAATTACTCCAATCTACACATTCTCTTCCAATTCCAATCACCTTTTTCATTATCAAATCTATGACAAGGGCACACAGCAAAGGTGACGGGTATTCCCTTCTAGAAATCCGCTATTTACTGACAATTCACTTAACATCCTATTAACATTAACTTTGCCTGTAAAATACTTCATACATGGATAACTTCAATTAGCTTTGCATACTTTATTGGAATACCACAGTAACGCAAGACCTTCCATAATATTGTTCTGTGGACAATGTTAAATCCTTCTTGTGATCAACAAAAGCTATCAGAAGAGGATCTTAGTTTTCTGTAAAAGAAAACTATTGTGCTGGCCTTGTCTGTCCATCCGCACTTTTTCTGTCCGCCCTCAGATCTTAAAAACTACTCAGGGTTGCAAATTGGGATGTTGATAATCTACCCTTCAATCATCAAACATACTATATGGCAGCCCTCTAGCCTCAGTAGTTATTCATTTTATTTAAGGTTAAAGTGAGCCATAATCATGCGTCTGGCAGAGCTATAGGACAGGCTACCACCGGGCAGTGGCTGGAAGCCTCATGGGCCATGGCTCATACAGCATCATACACTGTACAGAAAACTAGATTGTGCCGAAGAAACTTTGGCGTATTTTTTACTTAGTTTAAATTATCTACACTGCTGCACAATATATCCTGACACAAATATGTTTGATTTGTGCAATGTTCTTCTAAAACTAGCTTGTTCATCTCTAATGCATTTTTATCTGTTTCCTCCTCCACTCTACAGAGAATAAGCATACAGTACTGAACACTTTCATTACAACTGATGTAAGTTACACAAATACTGAATTCTTTCATTACAACCGAAGTAAGTTACACATCTAAAGTTACCATATTCAGTCAGGTCACTTTTCTTTGGTACCCTAGTTATGACACAAAAACAAAAAAGTATGGCAGCTAACAACATCGTAACAGTATATCTAAGTGCCAACAAATTGAGAGGAATGGATCTTCTTTTACTCTCCCAAGAAGTATAATGCCAGGGATTCATACGGATGCAAAAATAAGCTTCACTGATAGTAATGAGTTTGATCCCAGATCCTCTTTTTTTGCCACGAGCAACCATTTATGCTGAGCAGCAGCACCAATATGCAGTAAATGTGCCTCACTGCTGAACTTCTCAGTTCCAGAGGTGCTTTACTCCTCAACCGCTGGACTTTGTAACAATCTTCCTATGGATGTTGTGCAATTGGAACTCAAAAGTTCAAGCAAAGATGCAACACATTATTACCCTAAAACAGTTCTACTTGTATTTTAATAATTTACTTACTTTTTTATCTATTTATCTATTAATCTGTTATTTTTTCTTTTCTAGTAACTGATCTCTTTTCTGTTACTTCTCTCAAATGAACACCATATTTGTTGGAAACTTGAATTTCAAGTCAATGGCTCCTACGGGCTTGTTCCATATGAAATAGGGTTCATATTCTGAATAACAATAACAATAACAATAACAATAATAATAATTTTGATGAAACAAACCAATTAATAAAACAGGCAACTGCAGTGAATAAGGGCAATATCTCTTATACAAAACAAAGTTTCCAGTTATTAGTGAACCAAGCAAAAGCTTCCCACTAATCAAATACAGTAATAGCCTTACTGACACCAAAATAATACAAAACTGACAAGTATACGCAAGAAATGCAATATGTGCAACATGCAACATCATTTGACAAAGCATAACAGAACTAGTTCATTTTCTTTACATAAAGAAAAATAAATACAACAATCCAATTCTGTCTTATGAAAACCAGACAAATATTCCAACAAGGACCTCTCTGCATGAGGGATATATGCACGCATCACTATGAAAATGAACAATGAAGAGTGAAAAAGTAAAGGTAATCTTCAAAAGACCACTATCAACTACTAAGGCAATTTTACTAATGTGTTACCTCTCTTGCAGATACACAAATACTAGTGAGACATTATTTTGAGACTAGGATCGTCTCATACATGTATGTACAGTACTACCAGCTGACTACTGTTTTCTTTCATTTCAGGTGGGACTGGAATGTCTGGGATACTTTTATGAATACAATTTTGACTGTGGTGAAACTTTTTTTTTTTTTTTTTGTAAAGTAACATTTAAAGAACAGGGACTTTTTCATAGCCACAAATCACAATTTCCTGTTACAGTACCTCAGGCAACTAAAAAAATTATATAATTCCTAACTTACCTTCCACAATAATCACAGCTTCGTAGGAAAATTTCTGGAAGATCTGATTCAACGCCCATCTGTAATGTCTTGCTATTAGGAAATATCCCTTAAATTTCTTTTCTTTCACAGGTACATCAATATCACTCAAGTCAGGTTGCTGGAAAGAAAAATAACTTTTAAATACATTAATACCCTCTTATCTACCTACATATTACTTAAACTGCACCCATGCTATGCTTGAGACTCCTTAAACTTGGCTAATGGAGCTCTGTGACAGTTGGAGAAGCATTCTATGTGAATATTTTGCCATGGAACTGTAGTACAGTATAATGATTCCTCTATGCAAGGTGCCATTTGTGTAAATTAAAGAACAAAACTTCAGAAAACACAATAAAATAAATAAAAACCAATAAAACTCTGCCAAAAACTGAACTCTCAAGGAAAAAATGCAAAATAATGTAAGCAGGTACAAAGGCAAGTTAATACAAAAAAGTTTACAGAAAAGGGCTTGCATTTTTTTTTGTGATGAGGTCTTGAAATCACCATGTAACAGAAATGGACTCAAAGTAAATAGTGACTGAAAGATTTTTTTATTAAAATTGACAATGTTCTTGTTTGTTCATTGTTTATCATTACAGTACTTTATTTCTTTTTTGTTATTAATTTTGAAGTGCATACTGTATATGATTTGTTATGCTTAACCACAGTAAATCTTATTTCTTATGTTAAAAGGTTACAATAACTATTAATTTGTTAAGCACGAGTCATAGCCCATTGTACTGACATGTTACGTGTGACGGTAATAAAATGCCTACTTCATCTGCGTAACATGGTTTATTATTCTAGTACATTTTACTTTCTTTTTTTTTATTATTTTCAAGCACATAATTGTTATGTTATAACCTATCAGAATATGTTATGCTACAGTAAAGCTTGATAATGCATTAGATTAACTACTACTTTGATGGGCATAAAAATCATAACCCAATACAGGCAGTCCCTGGTTAATGGACGGTTAACAGCGATCTGGTTTTATGCCGCTTGTCTAGCGCCGAAAATCGGCAATTTTCGGCGCTGAAAATAGCCAATTTCCGCTTGTCGGTGCCAATAATTGGGTATCGGCGCCGATACATACCTAACAGAGGTGCCGATAACCGAAAATTGGCACTTTTCGGTGCCGATAACCCCCGAAAAAGTGCCAAAATCGCCGATTTTCGGTTAGTGGCGATTTTCGGTTATCATCACACCCTCAGAAATGGAACACCGCCGATAACCAGGGACTGCCTGTACTGTATTTTGAAACTTGCAAGATGGTAATGAAATGGTTACTGTTCATCACTGCAATATCTTTTCTCTTCATTTGTACAATACTTGGTTTTCTTGTGCATACAAAGTTTATGTTACAGCCCACATAGTATCTTATCTTATATATTTAAAATGTTAAAAACTCACACACATGTTAACAACCTTTGAAGTGGAAATGTGCTCTAGTATACTTATGAATAATATAGCCTTGCTTAACTCTGGAATGCTTAAGAGAAACTGGACTCAAAATTTACAGAGTATAGGATAAAGGAGGGTTGAACAAAATGTAAAGCTGAATATTAGAAAAGTAAATATAGTAATTTATGATTTGAAAGTGCTTAGATCTATGAAATCTCCCTCAGCCTTAGCCTACACCTCCCCCTAATCAGCTGATTATATGATGTAAACTTGTATGCTAGATATTACTAATAGGTCGCTGTGCTTATAACCATCTGTAATTTTGATGAGTACCCATACTTAATTATTTATTATTAATATACTTGCATTGTATTTATTTTCGTCTCTAACTACATAAAAGCTTGTAGATTAATGATGTTATATATATTCAGTAGAAAAGTTGAAGGATTAGGACAAGTTATTTCATAATGTTGGTACATTTACGATGTCAGAAACATATCAATTGTTTTCTGCTTACATATTTACAAATACTGTAATGTGTTTGCGGATCTGAAAAAACCCTGACGACTAGTTTTCACTTTTCCTGATTAATTTTGCTGTTTCTGCCTATACTGCTTTATCCTTTTCTTCATTATCTTTGTGATAATTTTTCACACTTGTTATAACCTGGGTCCCTTGGGGTTTAAATAAATGTCTCAAGTGCTGCTTGTCTGAACTTCCCAGTGAGTGCCTTACTCTTACTGCTGCTCACAATAAGTCTCCTTTACATTTTGAATGGTTGCTTTGTTCACCTGTTATTCGTTACTTCCTTTTATGAAATTCTGGCTTAGTATTTATACAGCACAATGATCACTGAGAGCTTAGTATTCACTGACATTTTGTAAGCCTTGCATACCTATTTTGTTTTCTGTTAAGCACATAGTCAATCACAGACTATGTGATGTTTTGGCTATTCACATAGTGTTTATGGTGACTGATATTCCTGGTTTACCATGATTATTGCATCAAGGATTTACAATTATCACAAACAAGATTTTTTTTACATATATCTTAACCCTTAAGGGATGGCAGGGCTCTTTTGAAACCCAATAATTGCATATGAAACTCTCCAGTTCAGCTCATATGATTACTATTATTTTGCACCATAATATTTGAAAAAACTTTGTATGAAAATGTTCCTACCTCTTGAATGGGCCATAAATGACTATATGGCAACACTCACTCCTCAGCTCAGTTACAGGAAGATTAGTGTAACTTGAGGTTTCATGGGCGAATATACTACATCTCACCATCCCAGTGCATCTTGCATATATTTGTCAATAAATACACTTGGGGATTGCTGTTAGCTTTAGTTCTTATCTTTGACAATAGCATATCAGCTGTAATTGTTTTTTGCAAAGTACAAAAACTATTAGAAAGAACACTAGAATATTTATAAGTTTTAGTACATCACCCCATCCCAGTACATCTCATTAACCCTTTAACGCTCAAGCCCTATTTACAAAAAAACGTCTCAGATGCCGGCGTTCGGTGAGTTAGGCGCTAAGCGGAAAAAGTTTTTTCTAAAAATCACAGCACGCTTAGTTTTTAAGATTAAGAGTTCATTTTTGGCTCATTTTTTTGTCATTGCCTGAAGTTTAGTATGCAACCATCAGAAATGAAAAAATATTATCATATATAAATATTGGAATATATGACAGCGCAAAAAAACTCTGTATATAATTGTATACAAATCACGCTGTAAGCAAAACGGTTAAAGCTAATGACTTAATTTTTTTAGTTGTACTGTACACTAAATTGCAATGATTTTGGTATATAACAAATTGTAAAACGATCAAAGCAACACAGAGAAAAAAATATTATCACAAAATGATGCATGAATTGTGAACGATGCGAATAAAAATTTTTTTTCAAACATTCACCATAAATCGAAATATTGTGCTAGAGACTTCGTTTTCTTGAAAAATGAAGCTAATTGATTGAATATTACTTAGACTGTGCGTTGTAGCTACAATTGCAGTTTTTTACCATTTCGGTCGAGTTAAAGTTGAACGAAAGTCGAATTTTTTCTATTTATCATGATTTATATGAAAATATTTCAAAACTGATAAAAGCTACAACCATGAGTTATTTTTTGTTGTATTGTACATGAAATTGCGCACATTTCATATAAAACTTATGTAACGACTAATATAAAATAGTGCAAATATTATGACAACGAGACGAAAAGAATTTCTGAGATGTTCGCCGAGTTAACACAAGCAGACGTAAGGAAAATGTTTTTTTTAAATTCACCATAAATTGAAATATTGTTAGAGACTTCCAATTTATTGCAAAATGAAGGTAAACGATTGAATATTACTAGAATGTAAGAGTTTTAGCTTACAATTGCGTTTTTTTACCATTTCGGTCGAGTTAAAGTTGACTGAAGGTTGAAATTTTGGCAGTTATCATGATTTATGTGAAAATATTTCAAAACTGATAAAAGCTACAACCATGAGCTAATTTCTGTTGTATTCTACATGAAATTGCACATTTTCATATATAAAAGTTTATGTAACGACTAATGTAAAACGATGCAAACATTACGACAACATGACAAAAGAATTTCTGAGATGTTCGCCGAAAGTTACAGCGCAGACGTACGGAAAAGTTTTTTTTTCAGAAATTCACCATAAATCGAAATATTGTGCTAGAGACGTCAAGTTTGTTGCAAAAATGAAGGTACATGATTGAATATTACTAGAATGTAAGAGTTTTAGCTTATAATTGCGTTTTTGACCATTTGGTCGAAAGTTAAAGTTGACGAAGCTTGAAATTTTGGCAGTTATCGATTTATGTGAAAATATTTCAAAACTGATAAAGCTACAACAATGAGTTATTTTCTGTTGTATTCTACATGAAATTGCACACATTTCCATATATAAAACTTTATGTAACGACTAATATAAAACAGTAAACATTACGACAACGTGATTTGAAAGAATTTCTGGCGCCGGACGTAAGGAAAAAGTTTTTTTCAAAAATTCACCATAAATCGAAATATTGTGCTAGAGACTTCCAATTGGTTTGCAAAATGAAGGTAAATGATTGAATATTACTAGAATGTAAGAGGTTTTAGCTTACAATTGCATTTTTTACCATTTCGGTCGAGTCAAAGTTGACCGAAGGTTGAAATTTTGGCAGTTATCGTGGATTTATATAAAATATTTCAAAACTGATAAAAGCTACAAGCATGAGTTATTTTCTGTTGTATTGTGCATGAAATTGCGCACATTTTCATATATAAAACTTTATGTAACGGCTAATATAGAACAGTGCAAAATTTACGACAAAATGACGAAAGAATTTCAGAAATTTTCGGTCATTGAGGTACTGGCGGGCGTAAGAAAAAGTTTTTTTCAAAAATTCACCATAAATCGAAATATTGTGCTAGAGACTTCCAATTTGTTGCAAAATGAAGGTACATGATTGAATATTACTAGAATGTAAGAGTTTTAGCCATAATTCCGTTTTCGACCATTTCGTGGAGTCAAAGTTGACCGAAGGTTGAAATTTTTTGTAGTCGACGCTACGCCCACTGCATTCAACAGACAATTTTAGTCGACGTTTGCATGCCCAACAGGCGTTTATGGGTTAATATTTTACCATAAATATACTCAGGGATTATTGCTTTTTTTTAGTTCTTATCTGTTATCATATTATATGAGCTGTAATTGTAATTTTACAAAATAAAACTTTTAAAAATTATTAGGAAGGACATGTATAACTCGCTAAAATTAACGAATTTTTACGAGTATCATGGAAAAGAGACCCTGCACAGAGTTGGAAACATTCACTTTCAACTTCCCGTGGAAGGTACAGAAAATTTTTAAGACTATTTTGTCCACATACCATGTGCATTTGCATATTGTCCTCTTTCCAGTGATGTGGCTTTGCATTTTTTTTAACTGGCAGACCTTAAAAGTTTGGCCCAGTCTTTGGGTATTGTTAATGTATATTTAGCTCAATCTATAAGGGTTAATGAAATTTGTGACAGAATTATGATAAAATATTTGGCCTTGAGATTAGTTTGTAATTCAAGTTCTCTTAACATCAGTTTGACAACTGCTAAATAACTCATTTTTCAAATTTTTCATGATGATTCTGTGTAGATGCATAGGCACTTATCATAGGCATTGCAGTAATTTCATGTCTAACTTGCAGAGGACCTTATGAAGTGCACAAATAGATAAAAGTGTATGGGCCCAGATATACCTTGCAAAGCATGCCACACACAAGTCCCTACTCCTATGGCAACTATATATAGCAAAATGTGCTATAAGTACCTCAAAGGTTAAACTGTGAGGTCCTTATCCTCTTCTGCAGATCAGTTTTTTCCCACTTTTGTTTCACCTTTATCTGCCTTTCTGAGGCCTAACAATCAAGGTCCTCCATGACCTCTAGAATGAGAGGGATGAAAACCTACCTATTTGCTACACTGCGCAAAAAATGGAATTGAGCTAACATACAAAAATGGAACTATCATATATCTCTATGAGCAATGATTGTCACTCATCTGCTCATCCTCCAGTATTAAAGTAAGCTATTACTTCTAATGCTATTAGTACTTTCCTACAAGAGAGTGCTCAGTTCTTGTTTTCTTTGACAGCACACTAAGAACTCATCTAATGCAAGCACTAGTGACTCTGCAATTGCCTAAAGCTGTAATTGTAGGGCTCAATCACACTTCAATCGCACTCACAGTGTGAAGAAATGACATAAGGATAATAATGCCTCAGAAATTTGGTCACCACTATTCTGCTAGATCCATTAGTGCTTCTTGGTCATCAGTATCCAACCAGTTTATCCAAGACTACTTCTCACCAGTCTCATGCCTTAGAGCATAAATCAAAAGTTTCCCCATAGGCTACCTAAAGACTCCTCTCACAGCAGACATAAGCAGTCTGATCATATCTAAACATATAGTAGTGCAATGAATTTTTGCAGTCGATTGATTTATAGATTTTGGGCATATATGCCAAGCAATGGGGTAACTAAGGCCATTCAGCGCTGAAATAGAAACTGACAGTAAAGGTTTGAAATGTGTAACAGGAGGAAAACCTCGCAGTTGCACAATGAACCAATTGTTAGGAGAGCATGGACAGTAAGAAGGAAGAAAGAGAGTATGAACAGAGGTACAGTAAAAGGAATTACACCAGTTGCAGCTAGGGGCCGAAGGGACGCTACAAAGACCCTTAAGTAATGCCTACATTGCACCGCATGAGGTTCACTGACAGCACTACCCCCCTACGGGGAGCAAGGAAGTCATGTTGCCTTTGCCTTGGTAACAACATGAAGCAATTGGCTTTTCTTCTGTAGTAAACTGTTTTTCCAGATGACTTACAGATTTCTGAATTTATGTATGTTGAGTTTTATATATGTTGAGGTGTGTATGTATGCACAATAATTTATTTAAGACAGCTGACACTTAATTTAATGTGGTTTAAGTCTGCCACCCAAGGGATGGTGGAACCTAGATGCATGAACTGCTAACTGGATGTGAAGGATTTATGCAGTCTCTGAAAGCCTGCATGGAGCTGAGCTTTAAAACTATACATGGGAACTCCTGTGTAGTGACATGAAAGGGAGGACACTCACCTCCCACTTCTTTCTGGCAGGCTCTCAATTAAGTTTAACATGGTTTCACTGTTTGCAAGCTATGCAGATATCTAAGGGCAACTTTGAAGTTCTTTTTTATTTTCTTTTAAAATATTTTTAATGAAATTTTTCAACATTTCATCTCGAATTCCACCAACATATTTTACATTTCTCTCATTCAAATTCTCCCAATTTTGCCTTCCTTTACATTCTATGATATTTCTTACAAACACTCATAATTAAGTATACAATACATTAAAGGTCCCATAGACTGTATTACCAGGCTTTTGAGCAAAGCAACATTCTTAAACCCACCTATTAGCCAAATGGATGACTGCCCTTATATGTTTAAGATTAAGAATTAAGATTAAGTTTATATGCTTAAGATTAACAATAAAATTTTCATGCCAAAGTAGTCACAATTCAAAAATAAACAGAGGACAAACAGAGAGAATTTACTAAAGTTGGTTTTAGAAGGGTACTCACTTGAATCAATTTAACTTTATCACCGTAAGACATTATAGCATCTCTTGTTGGTTTATGACCACAATCCTGAGACACAATAATAGGAAACTGTTCTTGGTTTGGTCGATACTTCAGTAGAAGATCAAGAGATCTCCGTACAGCTGATTCTCGATTACATGCTATCAACAATACAGGCAGTACTTGAATAGGAGGTTCTGGTATTAGATCCTGAAAAATGTAAGGAAAGTTATTCTATAAAAATTTACAACTTATCATAAGAGAGAAATCTTTCTAACCTTGTTTGAAAATCTGAATATCATACTCAACATTTTCAAATATATCTATTAAAGAAATACCAAAAATAAACTATAACTAGGAATGTTAAAACTTGAAATAATAACTAGGAATGTTAAAACTTGAAATGTTTCTATCATAAGTACATTACAAATATCTTAATTTACTGACAGATTACCACTTGCAGAATAAACCATTCTTGAAAGAATAACTAGCATCATCCTCCCACTGAATATTCTCACAACTAAGAGAAGCCTTACCATTACATCATCAAACATCATTCTCAGCTTTAAAGGGGGAATCCTGTATTTGCTATCCTGCATGTTCGAACCCTAATGTTCAAGACACGAGGATGAAACCCGGCCAAGCACCCGAAGCAGCTGGCAGGCAGTATCGAGACACCTGGGCGTCTCTGCATTTTCTCTCATCCTGTGCCTCTCGCAAGGAGAGCGCACATGATTCATAGAATTCGAGGGACCTATGAGACTTACAAAAATCGGGAGCAGCTGCTTTCAGTTTCCTAAGAAATCAAAAAGAGCCAGGCAGAGAACCAATCTTAGACGCAGACTTCTAAGACTGGCAACGAGGGCGTGGTCTCTCTCGGCCCCAGAGGATAGTTCAAATTGGTTCCCACCAAAGGGCGGAAAGAGCCAACGAGAGAAAATTGCCTCCCAGAAGAAAGGCAGTCCCTTAGAAGTCCTGCAGGACTCCCAAAGGAAACCTCTTCCCTGCTTCTTCTGGTGTTTGAACCGACAGGATTGAGATACCAGGCAGGGACCTGACCAAGCACCGGTAAGAACTCGAGGAGCGCTAGTAGTGCTGGCAGGAAGAACTGAGACACCTGGGTGCCTTGGACCTTTCTCTCACGCTGCTCCTGAACTGAGCCGGGAAGAGTACTCACCAGGTCAGACCAGGATACAGTAAACCCCCAATATTCATGGGGGATGCATACCACAAGCCCCCACAAATAGCTAAATCTGCAAATACTTAAAACCCCTGTAAAAACACTTAGAACTGCCTATTTGGATAGTTCAAACACAAAAAAAACTCTAAAAATGCTTATACCTGAGTATTTGAATAGTTTTATCACAAAAAGTGTATTTAGTCATGATTAATTAGTGAATGTTTCTCAGTGAAAAATACTGGGAATGGGTGAATTTTCCGCAAATAATGTGTATATATGTTTCACAGAGAAATCCGCGAATAAGTGAGTCAACGGATCATGAGAACACGAATGTGGGGAGTTTACTGTACTCGATATTCCACAGAATCTCAAGCACTCGGAGCAGCTCGCGAACAAGCATACATGAAGGCCAGTGATGACAAGTGATTGAGCCACATTGGCAGGAACAGAGTCGAACGATCCCGACGTGGATCTATGCCATTCCAACCAGGTACTGTGGTCGATCCCGAAGCAAACACTGTAAGAATGTCAGGATTACTTCAGGCAAAGACATCCCAACTGAGATATCCAGCCAACTGCTGCTGTGCCTAAGATGCTCACTGTCAACCTGAAAGAAGGAGCAAAGATTAGTAGAAGGAGATTCCTCTCGCTCGAAGAGGAACTGCCCTACACAGCAGGAGGAGCCTGTGAGAAGAGGTTGCCTGACCAGACCCCAACTTGCGGTCTTCACCCGACAAGCGAACGAAGAGGGTGAAGGAGAGAGATTTCTCCCAAAGGAGAGATAGGAAAAGAATCTACAGGAAGAGAGGAGGAAGGGGGGGAAGGCCACCAAGGGAGTCGATCAAATGAAACTTACTGACGACGCCTGCACCGCCCCCCCAACAACTCTCCATAGCGCAGGTGGCTAAAACAACACTCAGCACAAGTAGAAAGGAAGTAGTCATGCCCTTGTACACAGAGGGAGTGAGCCCAAGAAGGGGAGCAAACTTGGTATGTCCCAATCAATGTAGGGGAGCGAAGTTATTACATCCCAATCTAATATCCAAACGTACAGGGAATGCCTTCAATATCAAGTAAAGGGCTACTGAAAGAGAAGCATTACCACTCGGTTATGCCCCTCTAAATATGCCCTTGGCCGTCAAACCCAAGACACAGATGCTGGCGAATGACTGCCTATGCAAGGCTATCACAAATCATGGGTTTGAATATTAATAAATATAAATATCGAACACGTAACATATACACAAAATACAGAAACATCCCACCAGGATAAATAAAGAGCTTAACGAAAGTCAGGCAAAGAGATCCAAAAACACGTCTGCAACGCATGACGGCTGAAAGCAAACTGGAATGATTACATCCGGGCGGCGGGTATTCCCACCTACCTGATGGTAGTCACTGCCTAACCACCTTGTTCAAGAGTTTAATGGCAGTGTCCAGCTTCGCCGTAAGTTAATTCCTAATGTAAAGGACTGATGGTTTGTACAGTATATCATGACGGAATAATTAGGTCTTCAAAAGCCGCATGATACAAGTATATAGGTAGTCCCCAGTTAACGGTGGGCTCGGTTAACAGTGATCCGGTTTTACGGGGCTAGTCTAGCGATGAAAATCGGCAATTTTTGGCGCTGAAAATCACCGATTTCCGCTTATCGGCGCCGATAATTGGGTACTGGCGCCGATAACCGAAAATGCGCTTTTCGGCGCCGATAACCCCCAAAAGTCACCGACAAAGCCCCAAAATCGCCAATTTTCGGTTAGCTGCAATTTTCAGTTATCATCACACCCTCAGAAACGGAACCATGCCGATAACCGGGGACTGCCTGTAACGGTTATCTGGTTTTACGGTGTTTATCTAGCAACGAAAATTGGCAATTTTCTGCGCTGAAAATTGCTCATTTCTGCTTATTGGCGCCGATAATGGGGTACTGGCAACGATACATACCTAACAGAGGCCCCGATAACTGAAAATCGCCGCTTTTTGGCACCGATAAGCCCCAAAAATCGCCAAAACAGTGCTGGAAATCGCCGATTTTTGGTTAGTGGCAATTTTCGGTTATCATCACACTCCCATAATGGAACCCCCGCCAATTACCGAGGACTGCCTGTATATGGTACATAAATAGATAGCGAAGAACCATTCATACTGAGTGACAACCATCCAATAGGTTGTAAAAAATCACAATTTTTAAAAATAATTTGTATTTTTCATAACTAGTAAGCCTGCGGTCTTAACATTAGGATAAATCTTCTAGCCCAGTCGGAACCAGTAAAAAATTCAATAGAATTGTATATGCAAAGAACTGGTGGCTTCTGCCCTCTGTCAGGAGTTAGATGGAACAACCACCGACCCAAGCTGTGACTCGTGACTTATCAGAATTCCTCTTACTGCCTTTGAGTAAGGATATCTTACTCTTTCTCTCCTCCCTACAGCCGGTTCTTTGTTTGTCCGTGTTTTCTTTCTGTGTTTTTTGTGCTTGTGGGGAAGAGTTGCGTTTATCATGGATACCGAAAACCCTGCTACTAGCTCCACCTCTGGTTCCTGAAAACCTCAAGAGGTTGTGCCCTGGTGTTGGAGGATTCCCGTGTTCTTGCTTCTTAGCCTGCATGAATACAGATCCCCATTCAATGGTGCAGAGCAAATGTATGTAATGTCACTAATCCCTGTTCAGAATGTCGTTCTTGGTCGGTGAATCAGTGGAAAAGGTTCTCCAAGAAGGGTCAGCACAAGAGGAAGACAAAGATGACAGCCTTGTTGCTTGGTTCTGCATCTCCTTCATCTTTTCAGTCTCCTCTTGAGGCTGGCCCTTCTTTTGAGAAGCCAGTTCCAGCTGCTTTGCCTTCTTTATTAGAATTTTCCCTTACCCCTTCCTGTTCTTCCAATGATTCGTTGAGAGATGTGTCAGGAGGGGTTTTGGGAGAATTTTTATCCAATTATGCCTCTTCTTTCCCTTCAGGGAGGGGGGGCATTACCATCTTTGTCCTTCTTTCCAGCCTCTGATGCAAAGAAGATGGCGAGTGTTTGGGCGTCATTAGACCTATCAGGAGTACGAATCTTGGATGGCCTGTTGTCTCACTGCTTGACTTCACGATACCCACTACCATCTATCGTGGCTGTTCCTGCTCCCCTGGGCCTCCACTACATGGGGTCTAGTGCTGCGACATCTAGTGGGACACATGTGGTACCAACCGCACATCACTATGGGTCACCCCTTGTTCTGCTGACAGAATCATCTGCTGTTATGATGTCACAGCCAGTTCCCTCCGTGATGTCACCTTCGGTTTCATCAACCTTGGTGACATCACAGCCTGCTGCTACTATGACATTGTCTACTGTGCCATCTGTGGATGTCCTGGTCAAAGCAGTGTTGGAGAGACTGGATTTGGTGATTGAGGAGAAATGTATTCATGCTTGTAAGAAGTAGACGAATAATGTTTAATAAAGTCAAGTTTAAAGGAAATGGATCAAAGCAAAATGTCTGAGGACTTCACAACAACAATGCAGATGCATGAATAGACACTTGCAGCTGCATGAGATCTGGGGAACCTCTCATACACATGCAATAATACTGTATTACTGGATGACTGACATTTTCTTTCGTACAGACTGAAGCATCTAGGATGATTTCAAGTGCAAAAAATGGGCTAATTGTAATAAATAGATTTGTTTTAATACTAATTAAAAGCTTTGAATGTAATATGATCAAGCAAATACAAACAGAACAGCAAATTCATTTCTCTTGATTACTCAGAAAAGACTGTATGGTGGGGTTTACAGTACAGATCTATTTTCACTTAACAAGCATTTACAAATCTCAATGAAATGTTATAATCTAAACAAAAAAAGAAAAGCACCATACCTGCAAACCAAGATCTTCAGCTTCTTCTCGACTCTTCTGCTCCTCCTGCTGCTTCTGAAGGGTCCTGAGTCTTTCCACCAAGGAATTGTAGAAATCACTCTGCTTCCTAAGCTCCGACTCCAGTTTGTCCACCTGATGTGACAAGGATTGAGCCTTATCGCCATCCTGAATACATGAGTAACAAGAATAAATTCTTATACTGAGTCATACACAAGTAGTAAATAAAGTGTACCATGAGTATATACATGATATCTTGATACAATACTAAACTGCTGTTATCAGAATTAAAAATCATACAAAAATATTTATCAAAGTAGCACAGGATAATTTCTCCCAGTGAAATACAATCTAGAAAATTCATACATTCATAATCAATGATGATGATGATAAAGCTATTCAATTCTATAAATAATACGTGTACAGTAATTTGACTTTAAATGTACTACTCATTACAGTGGTGCATTAGCCATGAACCTTTACTTTTGTAACTACATTATATCACAATTGACATCAGATCATTAGTATATGCCCCACCATGAACTTCAGGTACAAACTAATTACCCGCCTCACTTTCCATGTCTGCAGGACTTAACAGTTGACCAGAGTTCCCCAAATTCCTTCCTGCAAGCCAGGACAACATATATTTATTGTCAATACTTACTCATTATTCCCTTTTCATCTAATTCATTCTTTTCCAACCTTCTTTCCTAAATTTTCACTTCTCGGTAATATACAACTGGTACACCTTACCAGGTAGTTGTCCATCACCAAAAGTCTTCACTGTTTATAGTATCCATTATCAAACAAACTGGAATCTAGCAGAAAACATCACAAAACTGCCTAGTATAGCAGTATATCAATAAAGAAGAAAAGTGAAACATTCTTAGCAATGTTCAGTACAAGCGAGGAACATGAGAGCTTCTACTTGGTATTGTATTGTGTTTATTACACACTATCACTCATAATTAGCAGTTTTCATTTGCCAGAATTTTTTTTTTAATGGCAGTTATCACATAGCCTTGCCTATCTGTGCCAGCTCCTGCTCTCTTGCCTTCAAGAAACATCTAATGAAAGTGTCAGCAAATGCAGCATGGAAGTTAGGTATTGTATGGAAGGCCTCATATATCTATAATAATGATAAAATCAATGGAACCTGTTTGGGGTCATTTGTCCTTTATTTAGAACATTGTTCTCCCGTGTGGTGTCCACTTCTGCCAGAGATTTATCTCTTTTTCTGTTTCCTAACATCAGCAGTTATTTTTTGGATCATCAACGGATAGCCATTTGTTCATCAATTTTTCATAAGCTGTTTTACCCGAGAACTTTTGCTTTCACAACTGATCCCTATTCTTCTTTTCCTGACAAGAGTGACCAGATTTGCCAGGCAGCAGTACCAATATGCAGTAAATGTGCCATGCTGTTGAACTCGGTTCCAGAGGTCTTTTACTGCTCACAATGTTGGAATGTGGAACAGTCCCCATGAGGATGTTGTGCAATTAAAACATCCAAAATTCAAGTGAAGACACAATGCATTATTACCCTAAAACAATTCTACTTATATTTTAATAATCTATTTACATTTATGTCTATTTATCTTAACTTATTTTATTTTTTCTTTTCTATTCAGTTACTTCTTTCAAATGAACACCATATTCTTTGGAAGCTTGAATTTCAACAGTCCCTGGGGGCCTGTTCCATTGAATAGGGTTCATCTTCTGAATAATAATAATAATAATAATAATAATAATAATAATAATAATAATAATAATAATAATAATAATAATAATAATAATAATAATAATAATAATAATTTGCTCAGGCAAGTCAGGCAAGTGTCAAAAAATCACTCCTAGAATTCCCAACATGCTGACTGGATTTTTGTCCTGGACTATACAGTATTTGAGAACTGCTATCATTTGTTCATTTTCATCCTTTTTACTTCATCTTTGTTTCTACTAGTTTTGAAGCAAGTGTTTGGTAAGATTTCATACTTTTTCCAAGTGGATGAATCCTTGGTTCAAAGTTTGATCAAGAGTATTTCATAAAAACTTCATTAACTTTCTGTTATTTTGAAGTGTTAACCAGAATTTTTTCCTTCAATAACGTTAGTTTTGCACTGGTTGTTACATCCCCTTTTTTCATTTATTGGTGATCTGCTGAAGGTTAGCCTATGCTGGTTCTTGATTAACCTTCCTTTGTAGCTACTGAATTTTGCTTCACTATACTCAAAGAGCCTTAAGTTCTGCTAAGCTGGAGCATTTCCACTTAAGATAGCTTTGTTCAGATTTGCTAATTTTCAAGTTGATTTTTCAAAAATTTAGGCATCATTTAATCTTTTCTAGTTGTCTTGTCTTAGTTGGCTATGTTTTTTTTGTTTAAGTCAACTCTGAAAAGTCTTTTAGCTAATTTCATATTTTGAAAACTGTATTTGGATTAGCAAGTCTTTTAGGCTTAGTTAAGTTAACTTACTTGTTTTGCTAACATATGTCGAGTGTTTGCAATGGGTGAGTTTTATGTGCCTTGTTAGTTACCTATTAAGCTCACTATTGTTATGGTTTTTATGTGTTTTGTTACTTTTACACAATTTTTTGCTCTTCTGCAAATGTAAAGCTCTGCTATTTACACCTTTGTCAATTTTGTATTTTGTATTAAGTGTTTTGCATTGCATTTGCATCTTTTCACTTCATCATCTTTTGTAGAAAAAAAAGTGCAGATGAGTTGGTTTACCTGGTAAAGATTGCAGCAAAGTGTATACATACATAATAAGCACAGAAAAGCTGGGACTGGTCGGTGGAGAATTGAGACTTTTTTTTATTCTAAAGATATAAGAAGATAAAGAGAACTTCCATGGATCCAATTTCTTTCTGCATATTATGATTTATCTTTTTCATCAAAAATGGATCCCTTGTCATCTGCTATTAAGCACCTTGTCTTTGGATGTTTTGATGATGACACCTTCAACAAGAACCACAGCTCACACAGCACTCCCTACAACTAGGTCTGCTCCCTTTCCTGTATTTGCTGGGTTTCTACCTGATGCTACTCCCAGAAATTCTCATGTGGCTTATGCCAAAGTGGGCCTGCAGAGTTGCTCACACAACATATTATGGGCTCACCCTATGCAACCTTTACTGACTGTTCACCAAAGCTTGTCTTTTCTTTCAAGCCTACGGTTGTGGATGATCAACAGCTCCAAGCAGAATATGATGACTCTAACCCAAGGGTGACAATTCAAGTCAGGATTCATGCAGTGGAATCAGGTTTGGAGGAGCCACTCCATGGTATTTTGAGGGAGAGCCTTGCTTCTCTCATTTCTTTTGTGGATAAAAGGGACATCCAGAGTCAAGACCACCTTCTTTGAAGTAGTTTAGATCATCTTTACTATTCTTTGGATGTAAGCTGGTAATAACATTGTTCTTGCCATTCCAGTGAACTGAGTAGCAATTTGGTCTGCAACTTGAGTTGCACATTAACCGGCAATCACTCCACAGCACAAATCGAAACTCAAGCTAGAATTCAGCCATAATTTTCATCACTACAACCTGTACACTAAAAGCCAATCCAACATACAGCTGTAACAACTCCAGCTAGAAATCCATGATCTCTCAGAACTTCAAGGGCCTCTGGACAATAGAAACAGTGACCACAACCACTAAGAGAAAAGAAAAAGGTAAGCATGGTCATGACCCAGAATCATTTCAGTATTAAGAATGAGGATCAAGACTAATTTGTGTGACCACAGTCCCTTCTCCCTTTAACCTCAAGTTATTCCGAGGATTGGATTCCTAAGGACCATTTCAATAACCAAATTTTTTTCTTATTTAGTCTCAAAGGCCTCCTAACCCAAGCCATCGAAAGGATTTCTATTAGCTGAAAGAATGTGGGTTTGCAATGGAAAAGTCCTTCCCTTGGTTGTTTTCTTACTCTTTGGCAGCTTCTTATAGTGAGAATGGGCTTTTACATCTTCTCTCAAGAGTAGATAATTCTTTCGCTTTATCTCAAGATTAGACTGATTTGCTTTTGTTCCCCTTGCAGGCAAACTCCACTTAAGAAAGATATGTTTGACTTTGACCTTGTAGGGGTTCGTGTTTTGGATTTTCCTTTACAGCAGAACAGGATGATGCTATTTTTGGAGAAATAATAAATTTGGGTCTGCAATCTCCTTAGCCTTGAGGGGTATCAAAACCCCAAAAATTCATCTCAGTAGCCAAATACAAGTCGACTCCAAGTACAGTAGATGTTGGATTCCTATCTCCTGAATTTCCAACCACTAACATGACAGCTAATACCCCTGCAAAATGACATTTTTATGATAAAATAACGTTTCACTTATACTTACCCTGTAGTTACATATAGAGTGTCGTCTTTGACGTCACGGCATTTCAAATTCTCGCGCTAGCGCTATCGTTACGACAGGTGATCCCCTACGCCCCGCCTCTACTATCGGGTATCGGGAACCGTTCAAGAACACGTCATAAGTTTTTGCCCAACTGCCCAGGTGAGGGGAGGAGGGTGGAGGATTATAAACTGCTGTAAGTATAAAGTGGAACGTTATTTTATCATAAAATGTCATTTTCACTTATACAACTTACCCGGTAGTTACATTATAGCTGATTGGCTTTTGAGGAGGTGGACACTGGCAGCTAATAAAATCATTCTTGGAATTATCTACTGTAAACAAGTTAGACATAGGTTCCTTACCTTTAAGGTAGCTGGACTCAGTGGTTACTGCCTCTGCAGTCTGCTGGCCTTTATATTGTGCCGAGAGGATATAAGGGATCCGTGTGTCGGACACAATAAAAAAACAGTACCGCTGTAGAGAACATGGCTGCGTGCGGACAAGTCTGATGCCCTTGATCAGGCGCAGTACAACGGAACAACAAACGAGGGATCACCTAACATTACCATAAACCAAATGCCAAAGATTAAAACTGGAAGATACTACACACCCATGTATCTCCAGGCAACCTTAAAAAACAATAACCCCAAACCAAAGGTGAAAACGTTAGTTAAGGAGCGGACTCCTTTCACCCTCTCCCAACACCGTGTCAGTCGTAATAAGGGCTCCCAGCGTACTGCACTTTTCTTCAAAACAGTTTGCACGTCCACTAATAGTGCGTGGACTTGCATTCCAAAAGGTGGACTTAACCAAGTCTTTCACAGATAAACAAAGGCGCGCAGAAGTCGAAACCGCTCTAATCTCATGCGCCTTTAAGAATACTCATCTCTGAGTCACACAATGCTCATGAGCTTCTTTTATCAGGCTTTCAAAAAGAAAGAAAGGGTATTCTAAAGAGAGGCCTCGAAGGATCTCTAACTGAGCACCAGAGGTGGTCATTGGGACCCTCTGAGCTTCTTCTGTTCTCTGAAAATAGAACTTGAGAGCTCTCACATGGCAGAGAGGTACCTCTGGTTCTTCGGGACTGACCAATTGGGAAAGGTCCTTAATTTCTGAACTCTCTTGGCCAAGGTCTGACGGGTCTTCGTTCTTGGCTAAGAAACCAAGAGTAGACATACATACTGCCTTCCCTTAGCAAAGCCTACTCTTTTATCTGTGCATGTAGCTCACTTTACTCTCCTGGCCGTAGCCAGAGCTACCAAAAGAGTCTTCGTGTGAGATCCTTTGGAGATGTTCGCCATCGGTTCAAAGGATTGAGACCGTAACCATCTCAGCACTACGTCAAGATTCCACGCCACTGGTCTCTTCTGGTCCTCTTGACGTATTAAACGATCTAATCAGATCTGAAAGGTCTTGATTCAAAAGACACTTCAAGACCCCTATGTCGAAAGACCGAAGCCAACATGGCTCTATACCCTTTAATGGTAGGTACAGTGCTTTTCTCTGTGGAGGAACAAGAGAAAATCGGCCATCTGGGCTATAGACGTTGAGAGAAGAAGAGACGCTCTTCTCTTGACACCAAGACCTAAACTGTGTCCACTTCGCCTGGTAAACATTGTCAGAGGATTTCTCTTCTGGGCTGCGATAGCTTCCTAAGCCTCTCTTGAAAAAGCCTCTCTTTCTGACGAGTTCCTGACAGTCTGCAGGCGACAAGATGAAGAGCGGACAAGTTTTTGGTGGAACCTCTGAAAAGTGCGGCTGTCTGAGTAAATCTGGTCTCTCTGGCAGAAGTCTCGGAAAAGTCTGACAGGAAGTTTAGAAGGTCTGGGAACCACTCCTGGATGGCCAGAATGGGAGCCACCAGAGTCATCTCACGTTCCGATGGCTTGAGAACTTGAGATGACTTGCCGCGGGATCTTGAACGGAAAAAGCATGAAAGGTCCAGGTCCGACCAGTTCATGAACATTGCATCCACGAAAACCGCTTTGTTGTCCTGAACCGGAGAGCAGTAAAGGCAGCAGAGTCGTTTTTGTCGGTTGCAAGAGATCTATGAGGGGACATCCATACCTTCCAATAGCTCCTGCAAACTAGGGATGTAAAGTCCACCTTTCGTTGGACAGACCTGGTTCTTTCTGCTGAAGGTCCGGCATTTTTTCCCCTTGAATGAATCGTTACTAGTCTGGTCCCGACTCTCCTGCGGCCCAAAACTAGAAACTCCTCGTGATCTCTGCATTGAGAGGGACCTCACTGGTGAGTGCCCCCTGCACCGAATGTATGCCAGAGCGGCGTGTTGTCCGCCTGGACCAAGACACATTTGCCTTCCACTTCTTGTTGAAAAGCCAACAGAGCTAAGTGAACCGCTTTTAGTTCCTTTTCATTTATATGCCAGTTTCTCTCTTCTCTTTGCCACTGGCCCAGAAACTTCTCTTGTCCCCACAGTCGCCTCCCTGTGCCCTTGTCCTGAGGCCGATGAAAAAAAGTTAGGTCTGGGTTCGGAAGCTGAAGAGAAGCCCTTGTGTCAGTCTTCCTTCTGAGCCTCCACCAACGGAGGCACTCCTTTATCTTTTCCGAAATGGCGAATGTGAAGGAGTCCGGGAACTGTTTCTGGGCTACTTCTCCTGCAGGTAAAACTGCAGTGGCCTCAGGTTTGCGCCCAGTCTTACAAACTTCTCCACTGAAGCTAAGGTTCCCACGAGGCTCATCCACTCGTTCAAGGAACAATTCTTCTCTGCAGAAAGTCGCTCGATCTTCTGCAGGCATGAGGCTATCCGTTGACTGGACAGAAAAGCCTGAAAAGTCCGAGAGTCCAGGCCTCCCAAACAGACAATCTGCCGACTGGGAGTAAGAACCCAAGACTTCTTCTAGATTGACAATGAGGCCTAGTGACTTTGCCAATTGGAAAAGTCTTTGATAGGTCCTCCAAACACTCTCCTCGACGCCGCTTTGAGCAGCCAATCGTCGAGGTACATAGATACTCGGTTCCTTCCAGGTGAAGGTGTCTGGCTACTGACAACAGGACCCTTGTGAAAACTTTATGGGCCGCTGATAGACCGAAGCAGAGTGGAACGAACTGATACACCTGTCCCTCAAGACGAAACCTCTGAACTTCCTTGAATCTGGGTGTATTGGAAACGAGTGTATTGGAAAATAAGCATCTTGGAGGTCTATAGAAACCATCCAATCCCCTGATGTAAAAAAGATTTCAATTCCACTGCATTGTCTCCATGGAGAATCTTCGTCTTCTGAACGAAGACATTCAATGCACTCACATCAGTACGGGTCCCCCATCCCCCTGAGGGTTTCGCAACCAGGAACAGACGATTGTAGAATCCTGAGATAGGGGCATGAAGCAGTTCTATCGCTTCCTTCTCCAGCATGGTTCGGACTTCTGAGCCAAGGGCGCCTAGTTTCGCGGAGTTGTGCGAGTACGCCTGTAAAGATACTGGAGCCTCCACTAAAGGAGGTTTGGAAAGGAAGGGATAGCATATCCTTCCTTTAAAACTTGATCATCCAAGGGTCTGCCGAGATCCGTTACCCTCTTACCCAGAACCTTTGGCAGTCTGGCTCCTACAGCTGAATGGGAGGACAAAAGGTTCATTTCTTCTCTGGGACCGCCGAGGTTCTAGGCGTGGCTTGCCTTTCCTCTGGCCCTGCCAAAAACACATCTAGAGGATTTCCCTTATACTGACCAAAACGTGACAGCAGGAGATCGAAACACCTGCGCACAGAAGTGGTAGAAAGCACAGGTCTCTTCGCTTTCTTGGCAGACTGCACAAAAAGATCCTGGGTTGACTTCTGAGCCAACGCCTGGAAATTACAGCCACTAACTCTCTTTGGAAACAGATGCCTTGTCCAAAGGAGAAACAGGAGAGCCGACTCTGGTTTGAAGAAATGCCTTTTGCTAAAAAGGAGCACCAAAGTTGCCTCTTTTAAGAACTCCTGTTCGTAAATAAAGAGGCCAAGTTCTACTGCACTGTCGCAGATGCCCTATCGATGCAGTCCACTACTCCTACCACATCATCCAAGAGCTCAGAAGGAAGATCAAAATCCTTAATCTTTCTGGCTAGGCACGTAATCGCCCAGTCCAGAAGCTCACATTTCAAGAGTCTGAAACACGCTCTTGAAAACTTGATCCAGTTCGGGAGAGGATGTAAAGAAAACCTTTCAAGAGAATTAAGCATGGTCCTCCCATTGGCATCCACGAGACTGGAGAAGTCCCCTCTGTGCGAGGCAGCCACACCCAGGGAAAACATTTCCCCAGTCTCGTACCAACCCTGCCACGGAAGGAACGGAGGAGGAGGAAGACAGAAACGTTCTTCCCCAGTTCCCTCTTCTCGGCCAGCCAAGCATCCATCTTCTAGGATTTCTTTGCCGAGATGGACAGGACAAGTTTAAATCAGAAGTCCGAAGAAAAAACAGAAGCCTTGTCCCTCTTGTGCTGGGACCCAGGAGACGGAGGAGTCGCGCAGGCGACAACGAATCAGGAAGTTCTCACAAAGAACTTCAAGAACTTTTGTGTAGAAGAGAGTTGTGGCGACTTCTCCTCCTTACACTGCCTCTAAGCCGAGAGGAGTTCGTCAGATACTGGGGACAAGTCCAGCTGGACAACGTCTTCATCCAAGTCCCCCTGAACTGAAGCCTGAGTTACGAACAGGGCCTGGAAGGCTCGTGACATATTCTTGCTGTGTCACCGAAAGAGATTGGAGCCTGTTGAGAGTTTTCATCGGAGCGCCAAAGGAGGCGCAGTTGGTACAGCAGCCAAAGGTGGCGCCAAAGAAGGAGCAGTTGGAACGCACTTCGACAGGTGGCGCCAATGGAGGCGCATGAGGCGCGCTATCGAGCGGCTGAAAGAGAAGTCGAGGCGGCGCGCGCTGGCATCACAGGAGGCGCCAAAGGGCGAGTCGGCACAGGGCAGCCAAGGTGGCGCGCAGGAGGCGCCAGCGGCGGCCATCGCGTGACTGAAGGAGGCGAGGTGGTGGCGCCACTGGCATCGCAGAGGAGCCAAAGAAGAGACTTGACTTTTGGACAAAAGCTGTAAAAAAAATCGAGTCCAGATGGCGCATTCCGTCAATCACTTGCTGGTTGTGGTCCATCGAATGCTGGGAGCCACAGGAACAGGAGTCACAGAAACTGGAACAGAAGGGAGAGCCACAGGAGTAGCTGGCGCCAACAAGCAGACCTCTCAGCTGCAACTTTCTTATAAGGAGGCTCAGCCGAAACTAATGAGACGAGTCCAACGTAAGAAAGCCTCTCCGGTTCTGCCCCTAAAAGCTACAGGAAGGGGAAGGATCCTCCAGAAGCGCCTTCTTCTTAGGAATCTTCGATGGAGACAGCAGACGAGACCTCTTCAAAGGTCTGTGAAGAGCCACGAAAACGCCATCCTCTAGGGAGGAGAGGAACTCCAACTGGAGCCACTAGACACTATCCGCTCCTCACCTTTTCGGGTGGTGAGGGCCAGCAGCCTGGGAAGCGGCAACAGGACTGCTTGAGGGCAACTGCTCGGGAGCAGGTCCCACCACCTCCTTTCCCGACTTTCGGCATGCCTTCTCCCTGAACCTGGGAGCCTGACAGGGTCTAGACCTGGGAGCGTGAATGGGCCGAGAAGCTACCTCTCCACAACACTTACACAAGGCACAACACTTGCACTATCACTGCGGTCTACTAATACTGCAAATTGTCTCCCATTTTCTGCATGGTAGACTTAAAAGCAGTAAGGACTGACACGGTATCAGGATTGGGAGAAACGGTGTCCAGGGCAGGTAAAATTACAGGAACTACAGGGGGCAGGGTTAATAGGACTTACAAAAACCTCTTGACTACCTCCTGACCTCGAAGACCTAGAAGAGGCCTTCCTTATCCATCTTTCTTCTAACTTCTTCATGTACTTCCCCAAAGCACTCCAGTCAGACAAAGTTAGTAGTTCACACTCGTTACAAGTCAAGTCAGCAGAACATTTTTGCTCTGCATGAAAAACAAGAAGTGTGTGGGTCTAAACTAAACAACAAGCCTGGTTTTGCAGCCTTTGCTGCAAACCGATACCACAGAACCTGAATCAGACATTATTAGTTTAACTAAGAATCAACGCGAAGCAATAATTAGCGCCAGCAAAAACAACAAACCGAGTACTTCACCAAAAAGGAGCTACAAGTTCAAATTGTTGACAACATACCACCAGCAGCTGGAACCGTGTTACCGGTTCGGCACGGCAAAAACTAATGACGTTCTTGGAACGGTTCCTGATTCCCGGATAGAGTGAAGGTGGGGGTAGAGGATCACCTTTTGTAACGATAGCTTAGCGCGAAATTTGAAATACTGCCGTGATGTCAAAGACGACAGCTATATGTAACTACCGGGTAAGTTGTATAAGTGAAACTTAGTAATTTGTGACTTTGCAGTTTTTATAAGATATTGTATTGTGATGGTCTGTTCAAGCATGTTTCCTCTGGTACTGAGGTCCTGACAAAAAAAAAAGTTTTCCTCAACTATCAGTAACCTTTTCTCTTCCCAAATTATCCAGCCTGGAACTGTTTTTCCAGAGAGTTTTATGCAATCACCAACTGTTGGTACCTTTCTGACCACATAGTCAAGGGAGCCACTTGACATCTACTCGCAAAGAACTTGTGGGTTACAGATTTCATACTCCTATTTCTTCCATAATCATGGAGTTAATAGCTTACCAACAAGACTGATACTGCTGCAACCATGACACCTATGACAAGCCTTAGCTCCACTTCTATATGAGTTCAGACACAATTCCATATACAACTGGAATAAACAGCAAACTAACATAGACACTAACCATGGCCCACTAGGACTCCCCGTTTGAACCATGCCCATAGGACTCCCCATTTGAAGACAGATGTCCTCCTGCAGTCAGAGAATTAATACTCAAACAATAAGAAGCAACACATGATTAGGGAGGTTGCAAAAACTATTAGGGTTTATACAGCTGCCTGTTCACAGTATCCAGAGCAACAGGAGCTGACACCTATCACTGACCTCTGCCAGCTACATCTATTTTTCTTCAACAGATTGAAAACAATAGCTTAGACAAAGTGTTCCATCTGGGAAGAAATACTTCCTAATTTCAGTGGACTTACAGGACACTTTCAGATTCTGAAACACAAATTCAAAGAGGTTCCTCTTTTTGTTTGGGCAGATAGTGTATCAGTTCAAAGTAATATGCTTTGGACTAGCTGCACCTCCCAAAGTCTTTATTGAGTTTATTGCTAGTCAATTCCAGTGCCCACAAGAATGGAATCAGACTTTGAACATATTTAGATGAATGGCTTATGATGGCCTAAAACCCCCAAAACACTGCCAATATCTGTGCATACTGCTTCCCTTATGTTAGGATCTGAATCTGGGCCTTCAGATCAACAGGGAGAAATCCAACCTTAAATTTTCTAGGCTACTAGGGCAACCAACCTGAGAAAGGACATCACCACAGTCCTTGTTTATCCTACAAACAATAGACTTCAAGATTTGTCATTAGACCAGAAAATTCTACACTATCTACATCCTTTCACTATGATGTGGCAAACTCTCAATAAGCACATTATCTCACTAAAGAGATTAGTTCAAGGCTGCAAGATCAAGATCTACTCCATGCAATTATAGATGATCATGTCATGGTCAGCTGCTAAACAACCAGTCAGTGGTCCCATTATCATCCCAGATAATACACCTTCTACCTGGTGGCAGAACACATGCAGTCTCAAAACTAATTTCCAGTTGTTCCTCCTTCCCAATAGATATTTTGTAATAATGCAGGACAGCCTTTTCCGCAAAAAATTTCCTTAAAGTGAAAGCAATTTTCCAAAGTTTATGACTTTTAACCAACTAGTTTCAGGAAACAGTAAGTGTCATAAAGGGCAACACCACCATAATTACAGTACCAATCTCAAAAACCTGGAGGCATGAGATTAATCAGTGTTTGTTATTTAGAAATATGACATTTTTATAATAAAGTTTTATATATACTTATCCAGTAATTACATAGGTATTAGTTTTGAAATTCACGGAGGCCGCTCATTTGTTTTGGGGTAGGTGACGTGCCCCGCCCACTTTCGGGGGGAAAGAGAGGAACAACTTAGCAAAGAGCTCAATTTGTTTATACCCCTATGTCCATGCCAAGGGAGGAGGGAGGGCTCTGATCATGTAATTGCTGGGTAAGTATATATATACCTTTATTTTATTATAAAAATGTCATTTTTATATAAGTAACTTACCCAGTAATTACATACCTGATTCCTACATTGAGAGGAGGTGGGAAGGCTTGGACATGTCTACCCCAAAACCATTATAATGGTAATGAATTTGAGAATAGAAAACTTGCTAACATTAAATCAGCGTTTGTTGTTCCTTACCTGATAAGAGAGCTGCTACAGGTAGATAATGCCTCTGATTGTGGCTCATCTTATCTTGTAGAGGCGAGGCGGCACAGTATACCCCAAAGCGCCTACTACTATAGTGGGTGCTTTGCAGCAATGAACCAATTCTGATGGCTAGCAAAGAATAAGGATGCTCCTGCCCAGGGTGCAGTACCAAACATAATAAACCAGAGTAAAAAATACAGTCACCAAAACAATATTAAAACACCAATACCCAACCATTAAAAAGAAAAGACTGGAGGGTACTCCAAGTACACAGTGCTTCCAGGCCCCCCTATATATAAAGGAAGGACGTTGCCTCCTATGTTTCCTCCCCCAACACCACACCAGCCACGTAAAACGGACCCAAGGTACTGCACTGTTTATATACTGTTTCTATATCCCTTAAGTAATGGGAAGCGAAAACCGATTTACATTTCCAGAAGGTTGATTGTAAAATAGAGGCAAGGGAATCAATTTCGCTTAAATGCTAAAGAAGTAGCAATTGCCCGAATCTCATGAGCTTTTACCTTACATGAAAGAAAAGACTCCTCTCCAACCATGGAGTGGGCTCCTGATATAAGGTCCCTGAGAAAGAATGCCGGGGCATTCTTGGACAGAGGCCGTGAGGGGGTTTCTTACAGGACATCAAAGGCTGCTGGAAGTTCCCCGAATTGAATTAGTTCTGTGGAGATAATATTTAAGGGAGCCTCGCAGGACAGAGAGTTCTCTCTTTTTCAGCTGGACCTACAACTTCAGATAGGCTCTTAATCGTATAGGAGCGAGGCCATGGTTTCGATGGCGTTTCATTCTTACCTGAACACTTTAATGAAAAAGAACAAACTGCATTTCCTTGAGAAAAGCCAATCCTTTTGCCAAGAGCATGAATCTCACTGGCCCTTTTTGCTGTTGCCAAAGCAACCAGAAATAGAGTCTTCCTGGTAAGATTTCTTAAAGAGTTGGAGTCCATAGATTCAAAGCGAGGACTATATAGCCACCTAAGAATGATGTCTAAGTTTCACAAGACTAATGGAACTTCCTTCAGCTTAAATGACTCAAAGGACTTAATTAGGTCCAACAAATCCTGATAGGAGGATAAGTCTATTCCTCTGTGGCGGAAGACACAGCCGAGCATTGTTCTATACCCCTTAACCCTTAAACGCCAACTGGACGTATCGTAAGTCGACTAAAATTGTCTGTCAGGTGACGAGTGGATGACGACGCTGACTACAAAAATTTCAACCTTCAGTCAATTTTGACTCGACAGGAATCGGTCAAAAAACGCAAGGTACTTAGCTAAAACTCTTACACTCTAGCAATATTCAATCATTTACCTTCATTTTGCAACAAATTGGAAGTCTCTAGCACAATATTTCGATTTATGGTGAATTTCTGAAAAAAACTTTTTCCTTACGTCTGCGCGCTAACTCGGCCGAAAATTTCAGAAATTCTTTCATCATTTTGTCATAATTTTTGAACCGTTTTATATTAGCCGTTACATAAAGTTTTATATATGAAAATGTGCACAATTTCTTGTAAAATACAACAAAAAACAACCCATGGTTGTAGCTTTTATCAGTTTGGAAATATTTTCATATAAATCAAGATGTGCCAAAATTTCAACCTTCGGTCAACTTTGACTCGACGGAAATGGTCGAAAAATGCAATTGTAAGCTAAAACTCTTACATTCTAGTAATATTCAATCATTAACCTTCATTTTGCAACAAATTTGAAGTCTCTAGCACAATATTTCGATTTATGGTGAATTTTTGAAAAAAACTTTTTCCTTACATCTGCGCGATAACTCGGCCGAACATCTCAGAAATTCTTTCGTCACTGTCGTAATGTTTGCACCGTTTTATATTAGTTGTTACATAAAGTTTTAAGTATGAAAATGTGTGCAATTTCATGTAGAATACAACAAAAAATAACTCATGGTTGTAGCTTTTATCAGTTTTGAAATATTTCCATATAAATCACGATGTGCCAAAATTTCAACCTTCGGTCAACTTTGACTCGACCGAAATGGTCGAAAACTGCAATTGTAAGCTAAAACACTTACAGTCAAGTAATATTCAATCAATTACCTTCATTTTGCAACAAACGGGAAGTCTCTAGCACAATATTTCGATTTATGGTGAATTTTTGAAAAAAACATTTTTTACGTCCACTCGTTACAAATTCATGCATCATTTTGTGATAATATTTTCTCTGTCTTGCTTTGATCGTTTTACAAATTGTTATATACCAAAATCATCGCAATTTAGTGTACAATACAAAGAAAAAAAATAACTCATTAGCTTTAACCGTTTTGCTCACAGCACGATTTGTATACAATTGAAATTTTTTTTTTTGCGCTGTCATATATTTCAATATTTATACATATATGATAATGATATTTTTTTTTCATTTCTGATGGTTGCATACTAAACTTCAGGCAATGTCAAAAAAAAGGAGCCAAAAATGAACTCTTAATCTTAAAAACTAAGCGTGCTGTAATTTTTTTTAAAAAACTTTTTTTCCGCTTCAGCGCTAACTCCCAAATGCCGCCGGCATATGGCAGACACTTTCGTAAATAGAGGCTCGGCGTTTAAGGGTTAATAGAGGAGGTAGAGAGCCCTCTAGAAGTTTGTAGGTATAGCATAAAATCTGTTACTTCTGCTATAGACATTTTAGTAGAGAAGACATTGGATTATGTCTCCTACACCATGCCCTGAAGATGGTCCACTTTGCCTGGTAGACTCTCTCAGACGACTGCCTTCTGCACCTTGCAATAGAATTGGCAGCGGCTTTTGAAAAGACCTTCTTCTTGAGCAGTTGCTTACCAGTTTGTATCCTGTCAGGGCCAGAGTAGACAGGTTTCTGTGAAACCACCTGAAGTGCAGCTGTTTGAGTAGCTGCTGCTTTTGAGGCAGCAGTCTTGGATAGTCTGCAAGAAGCTCTAGCAGACCCGGGAACCATTCCTTCGTTGGCCAAAAGGGAGCTATCAGTATCATGGATGCATTTTGGTGGGACCAGAATTTGTTTAATACCTGCCTCATCATACTGAATGGAGGGAAGGCATAAAGGTCTTTGTTCGACC
Organism: Macrobrachium rosenbergii; assembly: GCF_040412425.1. Taxonomy (NCBI): domain Eukaryota; kingdom Metazoa; phylum Arthropoda; class Malacostraca; order Decapoda; family Palaemonidae; genus Macrobrachium; species Macrobrachium rosenbergii. The sequence goes on from NC_089743.1 coordinate 70,218,864, forward strand.
AGTCCTGCAACACTGCATCAGTCGCCCAGGCTAGAGGGTCCAAGACTGGTGAACAGAAAAGAGGGAGCCAATTGTTTCTGGAGGTTGCAAACAGATCTAACATAGGTTTCCCCAACAGTTTCCACAGGTCCAGACAAACTATTGGGTCTAATGTCCACTCCATTGGGAGAACTTGTTTCTGGCGGCTTAATTTGTCCGCTAGAACACTGAGCTTCCCTTGTAAGCGGGTCACTACTCTGGTGTTGTTCTGGTCCAACTAGAGGAGAAGGTCCCTTGCTCTCTCGTACAGGGAGAAAGAATGTGTCCCTCCCTGTTTCTTGAAGTAGGACAGTGCAGTTGTGCTGTCCGAATGCACTGCCACTGTCCTCCTGTGCACTTCTGAAGCAAAGAATTGAAGGCCCAGGTGTATCGACTTTAGCTCCTTCACGTTTATGTGCCAAGATCTCTGTTCTTGGGACCTCATTCCTGAGATCTCTTTGCTTCCCAGGAGAGATCCCCAACCCCGGTCTGAAATGTCTGAGAAGGCCTCTAGGTTGGGGCTCAGAGGACGAAGAGATTTCCCTTCTGTCAATCTTCTCTGGCAATTCCACCAGAGTAGATCCTCTTTTATTTCCCTTGTTATTGGAAAAACAAAGAAGTCTGGGAACTTCTTCCTGTTCCAGCTGGCTCTTAGAAAATACCGAAGAGGCCTCATATGTAGCCTCCCCAGAGAGACGAACTGCTCCTTGGATGAGAGGGTGCCCAGAAGGCTCATCCATCTGTTGGCTGAGCAAGAGTTCAGATCCAATATCTCTCCTACTGTCTTCAGGCTTGGTTCCACTCTTTTCAGGGACTGGGAAAGCCCGAAAACTCTGAGAATTTATCCATTAACATGCTTGGTACTTACGACAGTAGTAGAGCAATAGCTATACTCTCAGATTTCCAAAAGGCCTTTGGCAAAGTTCCACACAAGAAACTAATGATAAAAGTTAGAGCTTTAGGAATTGTTGGAGAAATAGCAGACTAGACTGAAGGCTGACTAACAGAAAACAGTCATAATAAATGGTGAGGAATTAAAATGGGCAGATGTGACAAGTGGAGTTCCTCAGGGTTCTGTCCTTGGCCCACTCTTGTTTTTGATTTACATTAATGACATTGATGTAGGCTTAACTAGCAAGATAGACAAATTTGCAGATGACACCAAGCTAGGTGCAAATGCAGCAGACCCAGATACAGTGGAAAAGTTTAAGAAATGATCTAAGGAAAATAGGAGAGTGGTCAAAAAGATGGCAAATGCCCTTTAACTTGTATAAGTGTAGTGTTACAAATATGGAACAAACAACCCTCATGCCAACTATATGGTGCTTGGGAATGACATAAATAGTGTAGAACAAAATGATGACCTTGGAGTCATTGTTACCAAGGACTTAAAATCCACAAAACAGTGCATAACAGCTGAAAAGAAGGCACAGAAACCAGTGGGATACATAAAGAGGCAGTTCAAATACAGAAACAAGGAAATGGTGCTGCAGTTCTACACATCCAACACTAAGAAAGGGCATAAACAGATTAGAAAGGGTACAAGCAAGAGCCACAAAGTTAATTCCATTCATCAGGCAAATAGGTTACAAAAGACAACTAGAGAGCCTGAACATGTATGGCTTAGAAACACGGCGATTGCGAGGGGAACTCATAGAAGCATTCAAAATACTGAAAGGAAAAAAAAAGCAGACAGTAACCTCTTCACATTAAATGAAAACCAGACAAGAAATAATGGATGGAAACTAGAACTGAAGAGATAGAACACATCTCATTGTGGGAACTTCTTCACCTACAAGATATGTGACACATGGAGTAAACTGCCACCAGAAGTTATCAACAGCAACAGTGTGGAAGAGTTTAAAAGAAAGCTACACAAAATCATTAGAACACTCTGAATGAACATTAAAACCTGCTCCTAGAGAAAAGTGAGCACATGATGTCTTCTTGGAAGGACTAAAAAGTCTTTGAAACATCCCAATCCTTGTAACTCCTTGTAACTCATCTCCAAATACTGAATCTCCTCAGAAGTCAGTTGCTATTTGTCCAGATTTACGAGAAGGTCCAATTCCTTAGCCAGGAGAAGAGTTCTTGAAAGGTGCTCCGTACATTGTTCTTTCGATTGAGAATGTATTAGCCAGTCATCGAGATACAGGGATATTTTGATCCCCAACACATGAAGCCACTTCGCGAGGGGAACCAGCACTCTGGTGAACACTTGGGGGGCTGTTGACAAGCCAAAACACAGGGCCCAAAACTGGAACACCTTGCACTTAAAAACAAACCTGAGGTACTTTCTCAAAGCAGGATGAATTGGTATGTGAAAGTACACATCCTGGTGAATGGATGCAGAGACTGTCTGGTTTGTCTCCATCTTGAAGGTTGTCTTTTGCACAAAGACATTCAGGGACTAAGAAAAGTTGGTTGTAAAATCCTGGAGAGTAAGTGTCCTTTACCACTTCTATGGCCTGCCTCTTTTAGCATAAGAGACTCGACTTCTTGCGAGAGGTTTGTATCATTCTCTCCCAGTGGGAGAGAATGGTAGCAACAGAGGAAATAAGCTGTCTGCAGATGATGTTCCCCTTGTTATGAACTCTATTTTTTTTCTTGATCACCCGTTCATTTGAACAATGGGGCATTCTCTACAACCTACTTGGTCCTCATGGGGTTCCAATCCACAACATTCCCTTGGATCAATATGGTCTGTGGACATTTACACAGAGTTCATAATGGCATTTTGCTTTTCTAAGATTGCAACTTGGATGGTGATCATAAAATAATACTATAATAATGTACAAACCACTAAGAGCTACTTTGCATAACAGGGTTTGTCTCTCAATTAGAACTTGTTTCCCTTAGAAAGTAACAGTTCTGATGCTTAATAAATCCCTAAGACTTTTGGACTGAACCAAAGGTCCCTTTGATCAATTCAATAGCTTCAGCACCTACATCTGTCCCACCAAAACTGAGATTCAGACTATTAATTAGTAAAAGGTTTGTACTGAAGAAATAAAATATTTTTAAAAGTTAAATCTCACAAAAATCTATTACCCTTATTCTCAACTGCTATGTCTTCTCACTTCTCACTCAACAAACAAGGCTACCATCTGAGTGCCACTTTCTTTTTATTTATCTGGGACTAAAGTGTCAATGACTCATTTTCACCAAACAAAATGGACTAATTATAGACTATAATATGTCTGTATGAAAAATCAATTCTGTATTTCAAATTTAGTTACCTGATTACCCATACTTAAAATCATTTTAAGCAATTTGGTCATAAATTTTGTGAATAAAAGTTATAGCATTTATTAGTTACTGCACTGCCATATGAAAGTAGAATATTTTACAAATAATAAATATTTATACAAATGACAAATTACCACCTGTGACACAGAAATTCGATAGATATTTTTCGCATACATTCTTCTATATACTTGTGATCTAACAATTTAATACAGCTTATCTTATAAATTTTTATGACTGTTGTGTGACATGCATACCTTCATTACCAGTATACTGTATTACATTACAACTTTTTACAAGGTAAGATTATGTACACAAACTGTATTATGCCTGTAAAATTTTCATTAAAAATCTCATATTTTGCAGGTCTCCCCTCCAAACTATTTGGTGCTTGCAGTTTTTAACAGCCATGTGATGCCAAAAAGTGAGGGGTCAAGCACTTTTTTGTTCACATAGCTTTCCTGCTATAAGTAGTAAGGTATACCTTGATATTCTTTGAACTTCTACCCAAGCCGTAAATAAGTACACAAGTAACAATGAAGTACCAGAGTAAAATGATAATGCCTCTCAAAAAGAGAGAGAGAGAGAGAGAGAGAGAGAGAGAGAGAGAGAGAGAGAGAGAGAGAGAGAGAGAGAGAGAGAGAGAGAGAATTACAATCCATTCAACCTACCTGTGTCAAATGTGGAGTTGCTGGTTGATATGTAAAAAGTACATACACAACCAGGAGCCAGGCAACGATGCCAAGCTTCAGTAAGAGCAGCTGCTTCTTCCTCATATTAAGAAATTCATAACATTTCTGGGGAATAAATGAAGTTATCAGTGTGACATTTCATAGTAACTACATAAAGCATGGCTTACACTAGCCACTTTGTCCGACCTAATGGACATTCTACATGAGTATGAATTTTCTGTACAAATTTACTTAACCTACATTGACAAAAGGGAATATCTGCATAATCATGTACCAATCTCTTAAACAGTGGGAACACTGAAATTACAGTGCCAAAGGCTACTGAAATTAAAGAGTAATGACAAGAAAACAAAACATAACCCCATACAATCCATGCTAATTATTATACTGTAATAATCTACATCTCGGAAATCCATAACATATGCTTAAAGGCATCTTATAGTGTACAATAAAGTATTCACAGAAGCCATAAAAGAATAACCGTCCACTATTTGTCAACATGTCAAGCAACATTTAGTACACCCAGAATCTGAAAGAATAAGATTTTGGGACCACTATATACTGTACATGGTGACAAGTCAAATCAGGGGAAGAAAAATGTCAACTATTTATAGAGAAACCACCTGAATAAAACAAAAGGCACCAAAGACTAAACAGCATAATGCTTGTTAAGAGTGTATGCCTAGCTGTCAACCATGGATAAACTGATTACAACAAAGAAGACCTTCCCAAAGAACAGCCCTCTTTCAATAAGACAAAATCATAAGGATGATTCCCATGGCTTACAAGAATATTCAGCAAAATCCGACCACCTCAAGTTCCATCCTTTTTGATGTATTTAGGATAACTGGGTGAACACAATGCTTGACTGCTAATGGTGAACATAAGGTTGGGACTGTGTGAAGTTCGAAGTCATTTCTGTTACAAGTAACAAATATTCCTGTCGCTTAAACATCTCTGGTTAGATAGTAGTAACCCTGTCACAGGCTAATCATCTGGTTTTAATTGTCCCCTGTACTCTATTCTATAAAACTCTTTAATGCTTAGTAAAACTATCTTTGGTAGTGATGGAATTTAGATTACAAAATTTTGCAACTCTATTCACTGTAATAGCAAGAAGTAAACAATGATTATTATTAATAAACAATTAATTTTTACATATTATCTTGTACATTCCTCCTGGACTACCCCAGCACCAGACATTGCTTTACCAACTTTGGTTACTTTTATTACCAACTAGTGGCTTACTCATGTACAGAAGGTAAATCTGAAATATGACATTTTTATGATAAAATAAAGTTTTATATATACAGTACTTACCAAGTAATTACATAGCTACTAGCTTTCTACACAGCAGTCCAAGAATTCAAATTTTGCAGTGGCGCTACTATCGTTCGTGTAGGTGACAAGGTCCCTCCCACTTTCAGGACTGATAGGTACAATTCAGCAAAGAGCTTCAGTTTGTTCTACCCCTGATGTCCATATGAGGGGAGGTGGGTGGGCTCCGATTATGTAATTACTTGGTAAGTATATATAAAACTTTATTTTATCATAAAAAATGTCATTTTTATATGTGACTTGCCAAGTAATAACACAGCTGATTCCATATTGAATGGAGGAGGGAACATGGACAAATTCTACTCCAAGACATTAAGAAAGTAATGGCTATGAAATAGAAAAGGTTGCTAGCATTAGCATAAAGCTTGTTGTTCCTTACCTGGTAAGAGAGCTCCCGCAGACTGGTAGTGCTTCTGGGAGGTGCTCATCTTAACGTGTGGAGGATGTGGCAGTATGGCCAAGGATTGCCTCCACTTCAGTGGGTACTTTGCAGCCATGGAAGTTCACCAATGGCTGGCAAAGATTAAAAAAGGGTGCCCTTGCCCTGCACGGAGACCAGAGTAAAAAACAACGCTGTCACCTACACTAGAATAAAAAACCTCCACCCCAAACACTAAAAACCGTTGGGTACTCCAGGTACATTGTAACCCCAGACTCTCCTTGAACTCAACACCTTACAACAAGGCGAGAGGATAGTAGAGGGACAGAGAGCCCCCTATGCTTCTTCTCCCAACATCATGCCAGCCACGGATAAGGGTCCTAATGTGCTGCAGTTTCGAAAACAGTTCCAACGTCCTTGCGATAATGTGACACGAAAATAGACCGGGACCTCCAAAAACTTGATTGCAGGATAGACGATAGAGACAAATTATGGCGAATGATACGAGACATGGCGACTGTTTGAACCTCATGAGCCTTTACTCTAAGGGAAGGAAAGACATCATCCTGTATCTGGGAATGAGCTTCCAAAATAAGGCTCCTCAAGAAGAACAAAAGGGCATTCTTCGACAGGGGCCAAGATGGGTTTCTCACAGAACACAGTAGATTATTCGAGGGCCCTCTAATTTTCTCTGTCCTATGGAGGTACTACTTCAATGATCTCACAGGGCAGAGCAATCACTTCAATGATCTCACAGGGCAGAGCAATCTCTCCCCCTCCTCTGGTCCAAGAAAGTCCATTAAATTCTTAATGGCAAACGAGTGAGGCCAGGGATTGGAGACATTCTTGTTCTTGGCAAGGAAACCAAGAGAAAGGGAGCAGATAGCGTTCCCTTGAGAAAATCCAACTCTTTTGTCAAAAGCATGCAGTTCGCTAATGAGTTTGGCGGTAGCCAACGCCACAAGAAAAAGTGTCTTTTTCATGAGATTCTTGAGCAAAACTGAGTGCAGTGGTTTGAAGGTGGAACCAGTAAGCCACTTGAAAGCCACGTCTAAATTCCAAGACATTGCACCAAGCTTCTGTTTCTTGGAGGTTTCAAAAGATCTAATGAGGTCACTAAGGTCCAGATTGGAGGACAGGTCTAAGCCTCTAAGCTTAAACACTGAGCCAAGCATTGACCTGTATCCTTTGATCGCAGAGGGCGACAGCTTTCTGGAGGTCCTCAAGAAGAGTAAAACATCTGCTATTTGGGTCACAGTCGTCTCAGAAGAAGAGATTCTATTGCTCTCGCACCATCTTCTGGAAATGGTCCACTTAGACTGGTAGAGCCTGCTAGAACCAGCTCTCCTAAATCTAGCAATGGCCTCTGCAGCTTGTTGCGAAAAACCTTTTGCTCTGATGAGGCTCCTGACAGTCTGAATCCTGTCAGGGCCAGAGTGGACAACCCTTGATGAAACCTGAGGAAGTGGGACTGTCTGAGCAGCGACTGTTTTTGTGGAAGACGCCTTGGAAAGTCCACAAGAAGATGCAGCAGGTCCAGGAACCACTCCTTCCTGGGCCAGAACGGAGCAACAAAGGTCATCGTGACATTCTAGTGAGACGATACCTTGTTGATTACCTACCTGATCAATCCAAACGGTGGAAAATCATACATGTCCAGGCCTGTCCAATCCAACAGCATGGCATCCGTTGCCCATGCTTGAGGGTCCGGAACTGGGGAGCAAAAGAGAGGCAGACGGTGGGTTCCTTGATGCTGCAAAGATATCTATGGAAGGCTTGCCCCATAGACTTCCATAGATCAAGGCAGACTAGTGAACCTAAGGTCAACTCTGTCGGCAGGACCTGACGGCAACAGCTCAATTCGTCTGCTAAGACATTCATCCTCCCCTGAACAAAGTGAGGAATGATTGTAACCTGATTCTCTACTGCCCAAAGGTCTTTCACCATCTCGCAGAGAGTAAGGGAGTGAGTGCCTCCCTGCTTGTGGACATATGACAAGGCTGTGGTCTTGTCTACATAAAGTGCTACAATCTTTCTTGTTACCAGCGGAGTGAAAGACTGAATGCCCAGGTGAATGGCCTTTAGTTCTTTGACATTTATGTGTAAGGTCCATTGAACCGACGTCCATGTCCCTGAAACCCTTTGACTCCCTAAAAGGGCTCCCCAACCTAGATCTGAGGCATCTGAATATAACTCAAGGCCAGGGTTCAGAGGCAGAAGAGATGTCCCTACTTGAAGCTTTTTTTCTGACACCCACCATCGAAGATCCTCTTTGATCTCCAATGAGATGGAGAAGATGAAGGAGTCTGGCTCACTTTCAGATAAAATTGCAGGGGCCTCATATGAAGCCTGCCCAACTTCACGAATTGCTCTACTGAGGCCAACGTGCCCAGGAGACTCATCCACTGGACAGCTGAGCAAACCGAGAGAGAGAGGAACTCCCAAAATGTCTGGAGACATGACTCGATCTTTTTAGGGGATAGAAAAACCCGAAAAGCTCGAGAGTCCAGAATCATCCCTAAATAGAGAATCTTCTGTGTCAGTGTCAACTGTGACTTCTGAGAATTTATCAAAATGCCTAACTCTTGTGCTAGGCGAACTTCTTCAAGTACTCCGCGCACTGAGCTTCCGACATGGAGCGGAGAAGCCAATCATCCAAGTAAAGGGACACACTGATCCTGAGAAGACGAAGCCATTTCCCAAGAGGAGTGAGGATCCTGGTGAAAACTTGACGTGTCGTGGACAGACCAAAGTAAAGGGCTTAAAATTGGAAAATCTTGCCTCAAAACGTGAATCTCAGGTATCTGCTGGAGTCCGAATGGATGGGAGCATGGAAATAGGCATCCTGCATGTCCAAGGTGACCATTCAGTTGCCCTGATGGAGGGAGGACATGACAGAGATGGTTGTCTCCAAGTGAAACTTTGTCTCCACAACGAATAAGTTCAGGGCGCCGACGTCCAGCACAGGCCTCCAGGCCCCCAATAATTTGGGGACTACAAAGAGTCAGTTGTAAAAACCCTCCCACAAACGATCCAATACCTTCTCTACTGCCCTTTGTGAATCAAGGACTCTACCTCTTGAGCAAGAGCCAAAAACTTCTCAGATCCTTCCAAGTACGCTGTCAAGGTGATCGGCAACCTGGACAAGGGAGGTTTCTCTTTGAAAGGAATGGAGTAGCCTCTTCTCAGCACTTGGACTACCCATGGGTCCGCCCCTCTGCGACTCCATTCCTTCCAGAAAAGACGTAGTCTGGCTCCAACAGGTACGAGAAGGACAGAAGCTTCATTTCTTAGTGGTGGGCTTGAAGGTTGACTTCTTGACAGACCTTGAGGGAGGGCGCAGGTTAGCTCGGGGTCTGGGTTGAGGTCTTGATCGTGCTCCACGAAAGGGCTGAGGTTGCAAGGGCAAGAAAGACTTGGAAACAGAGGGAGTTTCCTTAGGGCGTTTGGTGGACTGAGCTAAAAGGTCCGTAGTAGAATTCTTCTGAAGGGCCAACAACACTCCTCTAACCGTATCTTGAGGGAAAAGACGAGTCTTGTCCGAAGGAGAAAACATGAGCGCCAACTTCTGTGTAGACATTACTCCCTTGGTGGCAAAGGAACACCACAACTCCCGTTTTTCAAGGATGCCCATCGAGAAAAGGGATGAGAGTTCGGCAGAACCATCCTGACTGCTTTGTCGGCACATGACAAGACACCAAGTTAGTCAGAAGCGAAATCTTCAGCAAGGTCCAGACAGTCTTCAATTTTTCTTGCCAAAGCTGCCACAGTCTAATCCAAAAAACTGAAAATCTCTAAACTTTAAAAAGGTTCTTGACAAGATGGTCGAGACTGAGCAAAAGAAAACAATCTTGGCTGAGAAGAATGCAGCTCGACGCGTAGCATCAACCAAACTGGAGAAGTTCCCTTGGGAGGAGGCAGAAACTCCCAAAGAGGGAGCCTCCCCAGTGGCATAGAAACAGTACTTCTTCTTCAGGAGCTTAGGAGAAGGGAAGGCAATGGTAGCTTTACCTTGCTCCCTCTTAGAGGTCAACCAATCATCCACCTCTAGAAAGACTTTCTTCAAAGAGGAGGAAAGAACTAACTTGGGGGGACAAGCAGAATCCATAGAGCACTTCCTCATGAGGAAGGAGGACGCAAACGAAGATGGAGAGGCAGGCTCGAAGAAGTCATGGAAATTTGCAGAAAGAACTTCAGCAAACTGGAGTAAGCCGACAATGGAGCAGAGTCATGCTCAGCCTCTTCCTCTTCTGACAAAATCAGAGACAAAGAAGGGTTCTTACCCTTGGAAGATGAAGACTTCTTCAAAAAGCTCATAAGATCCTCAAGCTGACGTCAAAGTGGGGCTAAGGAAGAGTCCTCCTGAGCAGACGAACGTGGAAGAGGTGAGGTTGGCGCTGTGTGGGTTGAAGAAGCAAAGTGGCGCCGAAACGAGCGACACGCACCTGGCAGGAGACTAGTGGTCATGAGCGCAAGACTGAAGAGAAGAGGGTGATGGCTGCTTCTGTGGAAGAACAGAGCGCTTAGGCACAAGCACTGGGCGCTCGAAGACCTCAGGAGACTTTGGGCTGTCCGGAGGCGGAACGGAGAAGCTGCACAAAGGTTGCGGACTGACAATTGTCTTCTTATACCTCTTAACAGGAGGAGAACAATCAGCACTAACTGATACGCCTTTCCAATGGCGCTCTGCCGAGCCTGGGAATGGGCAACAGGCTCGGCGGAGAGGGCGACAACCTGTCGGCAAAACCCACCAGCCTCCCTTGGACCTCCGGTGAGGGGGAGCGGGACAGGGACCTTCGTCTAGGAGCACTGGTGGGATAGGAAGCCACCTCCTCAACATGCAAAACACTGTCACTTTGCACTGCACTACTAACACTGGGTACACTGGAAGACCTTTCCACAAAGTCTTTAAATGATACACCCAACGCCATAACCGTGTTGGCTAAAAATTCAAATTTTTTGTCCAATCTACATTCAAGGCTGGCAATGGTGTTGAGATTGGAAGCACGGGAACCTGGTAAAGGAGTATGGGGCAAAGAAGTAGGACTAAGGATTGAAGACAGAGCAGGGATCTGAGAAGAAATAACACTACCTTCTAACACAGGAGGAGAAGGAACTGGAGCTAAACTGCCTTATACTTGGCTCTAAGGGCAGCCTTCCTGTTTCTATCCCTATCTAATTTTGCTAAGTGCATTTTCAAAGCCTTCCACTTTAGCTCATCCCAATCCTGACATTCAGAACAAGTCAGATCTATATTACAGTCCTGCCCCCTACATTTCACACATTTAGTGTAAAAATCGAAAGAGATCTTAACTAATCTAGTCCTACAACCTTCAGAACAGTACTGAACACCAGAAGAACTAGAGTCAGACATCCTAGCTAATTAGAATAAAGTTAACAGAGCTGACAAAATTAATAAATAGCAGCAGAACATTTTTGGCGCACACTGAAAAAGCAAAATTCGAATACTTCACCAAAATACTGGACAAGCATCCAAAAAATGATGACGGTGACTGCACAAAACCACCGATATTAGTCGTAAGCCGACAGAAAATGAATCGAAGCTCTTTGCTGAGTTGTACCTATCAGTCCCATAAGTGGGCGGGATCTTGTCACCTACATGAACGATAACAGTGCCACTGCGAAATTTGAATTCTTAGCCTGCCGTGTAGAAAGCTACTAACTGTGTAATTGCTTGGTAAGTCACTTACAAAAAATTTGTATATCTTAGGATTATCAGAAGTAACGTGTTCACTAAGACTTGAAAACCTGGCAACCATTATAGCACTTCTAGGACTAATCCACATAAGTCTTCAAATGCCATACCTTATTCATAGGCCTTTTACATAAATCAGAAATAAAACAAACAGTGGTCTTCATGAGTTTATTTTCAGTGTGTAATCTAATAATTGAGAAGATATTCATAAAACACACAGGAAAGAGAGTTCACTGTGATGAAAAAATAACAAAATACTAAACTGACAACCTGAAAGCTCATGCAATGTGCTAGGGCCAAATGGAATCCCTAACAACTGCTAATGCTGAATTTGCTCATTCCTTCTCTTTGAGAAGAAACCAGAAACTAGTGATTTGCAAAAATTAAGCAAATTGACATATAAAAATAATCTAAAGAATAATGAAACCTAGCATCTAACCAATATTTACATTTCCAATTCATAATTTGCCATTTTTGTTTTACAAGACAACCCATGTAACCTTGCTGATTGAAAACCCTTTTGCGTCTGCATTGACCTCAAGCAATGCTTAACCTTTTTATAGAATTTTATAATCAACTATCATTTCCTTCAAAAATCACAAGAAATTTCCAAGTAATTTTGACCTCTTTGGCTTATAATTCAAGAAATTTCCAAACATTAGTAGAGTACTGTACAGTAAGAATGAGCCATAGATGTATTACTCTCATGAGTTACATTCACCAAGGACCCATTATATCTGAATACGTTTTAGTACAGTAATAAAAAATCTTCCCAGCAACGCTTTGGCCCCCAGATGCAGTGATTTCTATCTTTCAATTTTCAATTTTTCCTCTAGCCCCTTTCTAACTAGAAGTACAATTTTAACCCTGATTTGCTCTAATTGTCATTACATTGATAATTAAATCCCCTGGGTTGGCCCTGTGAGTACATAAATGCAACTTGGTAGTTTACTTAAAACTACCTAAAACTAAAAACAATAATAATCATCATCATTAAAACGCTCACATTGGATTTTCTTCACAGGGTCTGATTTGAAGTAAACTCTTTCCACTTTCCATTTTCTTCAGCAATTTCTGACTGAATTTCCACTTGGCCCAGGTTTTCATATAGTATTCCTTTTTTCCATGATTTTCTGTAACTTTCTACTGGTCTGAACTTTGTTACTTCCATGTCTAATAGAAGTCTGAACAACTGTTCCTCTACTCACTCCAATACATGACCCCTCTTTTTTTTTAGTTCTCAGATTATTTTACAGCTTCTAAACTATTACTCTCAGTAACACCTTCCTCTAAGGTAATATCATCTGAAATTAATAATAATAATAATAATAATAATAATAATAATAATAATAATAATAATAATAATAATAATACTGTAATAATAATAAGGGAGGCGACCTTCTCTGAGGACAGTAGCATTAAATATAATAGCTGTTTATATAACAATTAATTTGTATAGTTCTTCTCCCTCTCATCTTATAACCTCCTTTTCATCAGCACTGAGCTCCGAAATTCATGTACAGATGTTCTGTTATAGTTGTTTTATTTCCTCTGACATTTTAACTTGCACTCTGACAGTCTTCACCAGAGAATTACAAAAAGAAACAAATTAGGACACATGTTACATGGGTATATATATATCACTGGGTGGTTTAGAGTTGGCCAGTCGACTAGTGCTCTGAATTTTGATGGGCTATAGGTTGATGCTGTGTCTGGTCCTAGAAGTGTTGCTGTTTCCTAGGCCTACTCGATGGTGTTTGCTGGAGGGGGATGTTGGCTCCCCCCACCCTCGACATCTGTTATACCAGTCACACCAGGTAGGGGTACCCCAGCCAACACCAAAGAATAAGCCGAGATCACAACTCCTCTGGGGCCGGATATAACAGCATTAACCCATGGCCAGTCAAAATTCAGCACACTAGTTGACCCACCTATGCACTGTAAACTGCCCATCTGTTATATATCTCTGTGTAACATATATCTTAATTCATCCACTTTTGGTAACTCAAAGTAGAAGGTATCAGAGTGTGAGTCAAAACATCAAAGGATACAAAATTACCCAAAACTACCATAACAGAACATCTTTACATAACCTTTGGAAACCTAATATACTAGCATACTAGCTACACATTGATGAAATGAAGATTATAAGAAAGAAGAAGAAGAAGAAGAAGAAGAAGAAGAAGAAGAAGAAGAAGAAGAAGAAGAAGAAGAAGAAGAAGAAGAAGAAGCAGCTACTTTTCTTATACATGAAAACAAATACTTCTTTTGAAAATTTTTTTTTTTCACTAAACCAACACTCCAAAAATGTTTGAAAAAGAATCTAACCTGCCATTGCACATTTGGGCTACTAAGTCTCAGTATTAGCAAAAAATGGTCATTCAAGAGTGTTGTCCAACTACTTTGCAAGCTCTGAGGAGGTCAAATTAACTTCTTTGATGGGTTTGACAAAATTCTTTCAAAAATTCTAATCATTTTGAATTTAAAAACTCAACACTTATTGACCGCCAAAGTTATTACTTTGGGAGAGGTCTTGCCATTCAGATATCAACCCTTAGGAACTTGAGCCAATGAACTACTGAATAAATGTGTCTGGGAGTCCATGAGTTTTGGGGACCAACAAGAAGTCATGAAATGGGCTTATTGGTAACAAAATAAGTACTGTACTGCCAAAGGACTAAATCATGAACCAAAGAACTTTTCATCTGCGGTGTAGAAATAAGTACCCCAGATGACATCTCCACGTCATGCAACCGCAATTAGAAAAAGGGAAGAAATAACAGACACGAGCATCTTCGCCTTTTTGAGAAGGAATAAGTTGGTCAGCAGCTACAAGATGGCCAACTGAGAATAAGTAAAAGGATTAATGAGTCATATTCCAAAAAATTTCCATATTTCTTTTAAAGGGGGAGTTCCATATATAGATCTTAAGCGATATGCTACAAGTTTGGAAGTAATGTCATAAATTCTTCAAATGAACTGACAGCCAGAATGAAGTGCTTTGAGACACTTCTGTTTTATATGTGCTACTGTACAATATACAATTGATCCCCAAACCCTTTCTCAAACCTTTGGTCTTACAAAGGTAAATCCTTACAGCAATTGCAGAGCAAAGTCCCTTCCTGTTCCAAAGCTGAAGAGACAAGAATTGAATATCACAAAAGCATGCAACAAGAGGTTGGATAGAGGTTGATTGCATTCTCACCAAGAAACCGAGCACACGCCTTACCAATAGTTCCTCAGTTCTTTCATTAGAAACCTGGAATGAAAGAGCAAGTACAGTAACTCATTTACCAACGTAGCTGAGGGTAGGAATACTAATAATTTAGTATTCAGGGGTAGATCCCTTTAAGGAGCATCCTTCAGGGGTTTATACACTGACAGGTCCCATGATGGCGGTCAAAGAGTCCTGGGTGAAGCGTCCCTCTCAAAAAACTGGTACTTACAATGGTCACTGGAGGAACCCAGGTTGTTGACTGCTCTTGCGGTCTGCCCTCACAGGCAATACAGCAGCCCTTGAGTCTCCACAGGGAAAGTAGAACGTTCACTCTGGCAGAATTCAGACTGAGTATGGTCCATAGCCTTTCCTATTACACCAGGTACAGAACACTGTTCACTTGGGCTGGTATAGCCTGGCTGTAGATTGTTTGCCTTGGCTGGTGATAACTTTGGCATACAGTACTGGTGAAAAAAACCATACATGCAGACTGACTAAGGTAAAGACTCTGGCAGTATCTCTGAAAGACTCTGGTAGTATCTCTGAAAATGAAGCTGATGGAAACATCTCCCAGTTCAGAAGGGGTGCTTGGGAGATCCACTAGAAAGGCAAGAGTGTCTTGGTACCAGGTTTGCTACAGCTAAGTGGTGCTATTAGAGTCACGTGGACGATGCTGGGCTGGTTTAGTATGTCCAACACTAGTCTAATTAAAAAGGGAGAAAACTTGTATCCCTGCAGTATGCCACAGGGAACATTAAATGTGTTGCTTGCTCATACTTCCTGGTCTGATTGAGCAACCTGTAGTTTTAAAGCCTGTTGATCGAGGTTGATGAGAAACGGGTCTAATAAGTACCTCACAACTTCCAAAGCATATATGGCAGGAAGCACTTGATTCTTCTGTTTAACATGTTGGCTGGGACACATCTGGTGATTAGAACGGTACTGTGATTCTATACCAACAAAAGAATTCCCACCATCAACTGGCACATTGCAAGAGATTTGGTGTTGTCCTTGTTATTGAGCTATGCCACCATGGTAGAACTGCCTATCACACCTACCACCTATCAAACTAGTAGCTCTCAAATGCCTACAGGGATAGTTATAATGCCATCATAAAGATAAAAAATTTATTTGCAGGCACTCTTCTTCTTGCGACTATAAGCCTGGTATTACTAAATCCTTTAGATGAGCACCCAAACTATCCTTGAGACATCTGTAAAGAGCAATAGGTTTGGGGTAGCTGGAAACTGGGTAACCCCATCTTGTAAGTCCCAATCATCTACCAACAATCTACTTCTCCTTTACAGAGGGAAGGCAAGACTGTCTGACTGATCTGCCAAAGATCAATGTCAGTTCATATCCAACTGTTGAGATATTTTAAATTGGCCATGAATAACTAGCTTCTCTATGAATTTCAGGCAGCTTCCACTTTTGTTACAAATTTGCAGCCAGGGATGTGGTCTTCCCAAAGAGAATATGGAGACTTTATACACCCTTAATCTAGGATTGTGCAAGAAACATAATTGTATTTAACTCCATTCCAAGGGAAATTGCCTCTTTTGCTGGGGTCAAGTCTGACTTGGCCAAGATACCAGTACAGGAGTCTGAAATTCTGCAGACCAGGATGCAAGATCAACAAATCAAAGTTACTTCAATAGCCTTATGCCTCTCCTGTGAACCCTATTAGCAACCAGAGCCATGACATGAGTAAAGACGTGTGGGGATGTGATCAACACAAAATAAATGACCTTCACCTGGAAGATCCTTCATTACCTAACAAACTGAAGGAATAAGTTTTTGAGATGTTAAATAACCACCGATTGAATTACTTTTTTTTACCATAGTACATATGTAGTTACTTCTTTTTATATTAGCATCTTCATTTATGCCCACAAAAGCAGGGAACCAACTTATTTCAAAGTTTACACAAGCCCCATATAATTTATGTAATGGAAACTTTGTTGTCCAACAGCAGCTGTAGAAAAATAGTTTTGAAGGGTATGAATATAATTTCTGGCATCATGTTTCTGCTTTGAAAACTGAGGGATTTGTTTTACTAAGTGATATAGAACAAATCTCACACCTGATTATGATTTGGACCTTTACATCTTATACTTGTACAGTATATATCAGAAATAGTGTTGTTTATAATGTACACGAATACATTCATTATTCTCAGAGAAGTAGTATAGTATATATAAATATGTGCATATTTATACTTTTTTTTTTATCATATATGAGGCAGAAGTTCCAACAATAGTGGGAAAACTATTTAAGTGAGGAAAAGAGGAACGTGATTTTTTAATGAAAATGTAGCCTCTACACAGACCCTGATGTATATATTTACTTTGCTGATTTACTTAACTTTATTCACTTATTACTCATCTCTATTTTACTCTTTGCTATGTTACCTTTCAGAAAGGGACCTGTTCTTTGGAAGCTTGCACAGTATGTTTATGACCATTTAGCTTGTGCCATAAAAATACATGCTTTCCTTGAACAATAATGATAATAACTAATAACCTACATTGCACTGGCTTTAAATTCCTTTGGAAAACTGGTAGGGTTGTTCCATGGTATAACAACCTTGGGTGGAGGCACTGAAGCAAACAAGATGAGCTCCAAATCAGTACTGACTTCCTGTGATTCATAATAAGAGCAAAGCATTTGTCGAGTTAAGTCCAGAAGACAAAGCACTCATTTCCTTAACTTTATCTATCATCCCACTGCCCATCATTTCTGATGCTCACCCAGTGCAAAGTCACTTTAACATACAAATTTTAAAGGAATTAAATGTTAAAAGTATTTTGTATTTCTTCTGAAATTATGATACCAGAATATGCAAGCAGATAAAACTGTAAAATACAGTTTATAAGTATCACTACTTAATGATTGTATTCCAGTATTTTGAGACTGCTGGTGAAAGCAAAATATAACTGCTATAGCACACACACACAGCAGAAAACTTAGCATCATCAGTTCTGATAATGGTGTGAACATGATCTACCTGACCCACTTTTCAAAGACAAGGTGTTCCTTGTGAATGATCTATGTGCAGTAATGTTGCAGGGACTCAAGTGACTGTGAAGAATTTGGTCCCTGATGCCTCGTGAAGCTGAGTTTTACAAAGGCGTGCAAATATGTGTGGGGATATTTGGCTCAAGGAATGGACTCACCCACCAAGTTTACGGTTCCGAGTTTGGCATTGCTATTTTTTAGCAGTGATTATGCATTTTATCTTTCTCAAGTCCAGATAGGGAGGGTTGGAGCCAAGAAAATCATCAATACATAAAACATCTGCAAAAACAAATTATGAAATGAGCCATTCAGAAAATGTTAGAAGCTTGTGGCAAAGACTCCTCAAAAACACCAATGACCCCAACTAAGGATTAAGCTGACAGGAAGAAGTGATCAGTGCTGTCTTACCTATCTGTGAAGCTTTTTGGCCAATCTTGCTTCCTTTAAAGCATCTACAGTAAAGTCACAATGAGGGTAAACATGCACAATGACAAGGCAAGTAATAAGTCTAAGTCACAACTATACAAATATAATGTGTCCTCAGATTGTTATATAGAGAAAATATTCTATATCTGAAATTATAGACTTTGTTGAGTCAAGTTTATCACTTGGTATTCTTTGTTTACATCCAAAGCCCTTATACTGTACTTCAAGCTTATGCCCCCCCCCTCAAAAAAAATCCTTCAACTGCTCTTCCTATGACCCTGATTGGCCTGTGCTAAAATGACCTTGGTTCTGAGTCATAAACACTGCCTGATTGTATGGAACCTTTGTATAAATATCTTTGAATTACATATCAGTCTGGACAAGCATTTCCCTTTTACCCCTCCATGAGAGTCTTGACATTTGTCAAGCTCTTTGTACAGTCTTGACATTCCCTTTATTCATAAAGAACCTTTCTGTTGACTATGAGCCTCTAATGAATACCCCCATTAAAATAATGGCTCATATGTGTGTGACACATGGACAAACATGAATTGGAAAGATAGATAAGATAGTCTTTGTTTCCACTCCAAGCTTTGTTGGTCCAGAGAATCTTTTGTCAAATGTGGATTTCTGACAGGTCTTGCATTGTCTAAGTTATGGACCAAACAGGATGCACCTCCAGATTCAAAGCAACCTTTAGGTAAAATATGATGTTTGTAAAAATAATACTTTATGTAGTTACAACTTGCATAACAAAGCCCTTCAAATATAAACAATTCCTATTGCAAAGTATGTTTTGGGAATGAGACAACAGTAATTACACAGCACACTGGTTCACATGGAATGATTACAACACATCCCTTCAATGACAATCAAGCAAGAACTAAATATAATCGTCAGACTTCACAATTATTTAAATTCTGAGTAATTTTGCTTTTTCCTTAGAAGTCATGAATTGAGAATTAAATGTCAACAATAACAGAATCTATAGTTAGTATATTACTATGAAAAAATAAAGAACTTAAAATACCAATAACACGAACATAAGTTATTCAACAAATACATAAAAACCAAAATGCATGACAGCAGCTCAGTTCAGTAGGTCACGTGCTGAATGCAGGTTAATACAAGCCTACAACCGTAAAGCAATGAGTACTACTGCATATTAGTCACTTGCAGTATAAAAATACCATTTTCTGGCTAAAAGCAGTATTATCAATGTTGGTTAGTAAAATATAACAATCCAAATAAAGCACATTAATTGCACATATTGGTTACAACTTGATGAAGCCTCCTGCACCATTTATTTTAAAATCTAACATCTCATCCCCTGAAACATTATGCACAAAGCATTCAACATGAGTACACAATGGAAGCATGAGCTCATATATATTCCTTATAGACCACAGGACATTAACATGAAAGTAGTACACATAAATAACTAGTAGTCAAACCAAGAAGTGGAGAGTTCAGCTAGCATCCAATTGCCATTTGACATTCTTCTAACAATACTCAATCTCCCAGCATAACTAGTCATGTATACAATACTTCACATTACAAGAAGCATGTAAAGGACAATTTGGGCCTCAGGCCTCACTCATTCCAGGTCCAAGCAAGTGATCCATTTACTCCTAAAAAAATGTTAACTTTCAGCCCACAAGTTTTGTTTGCATTTCAGGTTGTATATGTACAAAGCAGCTCAACAATACCTTTCTATTTAACATCTCACAACAGACCATGATGACGATGATGAATCGATCATCATCTCATAACATTCTCCGAAGAAGCACAGGTTCGATGGTGCGGATCATAGAGACAAACCTGCCAGTAATAGGAATAACAAAAGATACAAAATGCAGCTTTAGTTCCACACCCACGTTAACAAGCTAATAGTTGTCAACGTCCCAATTTGGTTAGTACTGGCTAAAAGACTCTGTAAAACACTCATATAAATCAAATAAATGATAAGACTTTACTATTAGTCGTTGTAAAATTAACACCCACAACCAAGCTCTGCTGAATCATCTCATCTATATTTTTCAAAAAGAAACAGCACTCTTACCATACAAAAGCTAAGGAATGACAAAAGAAACTGCTGGGCATGGTAGTAAGATGAAGGGCACACAGACATAATGCTAACCACTATGCATTTGCGTGTTAGAAGAAAATTTTCAGAGTAAAACAATAAAAAAAATTGTTCCTAATATATATTTCTACTCTACGTGAGGGTGAGCACTCAAATCTGCTGGCTTTAATTGTATTTGTAGAGCAATATTTTATCTAATAAACTTGCCATTATAGCAAATTGCAAAACAAATTGATTACCATCCCAGTATTTAAACAATCTGATATGTCTGCTTTCCCCTCTAACAACCAGCAACACAAATCATCAAATGGAAACGTTTTCTTATAAACATGAGGATGAAATATACTTGCTATATCTAAAAATTAGCATATGTCTTTAAGATTTGTATTTTTCTTATATATTCAAACCAAAGCTTTTTATTTAAGGGTATTCCCAATGAAAGCTGAAAATAGTTGTTGAAGCTTTGTAACAATTGAATGGTGGTTGCTTGGCAAATTGAAAGGTACAACCCAATCATCTGTCGATAAACCAGTACTTTTCCTTTGGCATTTAGGATTATGTGGGGATGAGGTGAAAGTATGATAAAATGCAGTGGAATTTCGCAGTGGTGCTATCATCGCTAGTGTAGGTGACAGGGTCCCGCCCACTATCAGGACTGACAGGTACAACTCAACGGGAAACATCAATTCGTTTGAGCCAAAATACGTCCATTGCTTGGAGTTCGCTTACTTGCCTCACTGTAGCCAGCACTAGAAGAAAGAGAATCTTCTGAGTGAGGAACTTAGAGGAGGCAGAATGAAGAGGTTCAAAAGAGGAGCTCACAAGCCACTTTAAAACTACATCCAAATTCCAAGGGACTGAAGAGCAATTGTAAGTCTTGGAGGTCTCAAAAGACTTGACAAGATCACTAATATCTTGGTTCGTAGACAGGTTAAGGCCTCTGTGCTTGAACACTGAGCCACGCATAGCCTCCCCTAACAGTCTTGAGAAAGAGCAAGAAGTCCGCAATCTGGGCTACAGAGGTTTCAGAAAAAGACATGATTTTGTGCGCACCATCCTCTTAACACTGTCCACTTGGACTGGTAGAGCTTGCTAGAATTAGTTCTTCTACATCTAGCAACAGCTTCTGCAGACTTATGTGAAAATCCTTTTGCTCTGACGAGGCTCCTGACAGTCTGAAGCCTGTCAGGGCCAGAGCAGACAACCCCTGATGGTAGCTGTGAAAATGTGGCTGTTTGAGCAGCGACTGTTCTTGTGGAAGAAGTCTTGAAAAATCCATGGTAAGTCTCAGAAGGTCAGGAAACCACTACTTCCTCAGCCAGAAGGGAGCGACTAGTGTCATCGAGGCATTCCAATGAGACCTGAACTTGTGTAACACCTCCCGAATCATCCCGAAGGGGGAAAGGCGTAGATGTCTAGGCCTGTCCAGTCTACCAACATTGTGTCCATCGTCCAAGCTAAAGGATCCGGGACTGGCAAACACAAGAGAGGCAGTTGGTTGTTCTTTCAAGTAGCAAAGAGACCCAGCAGCTGGCTTCCCAAAGCCTCTAAGCAGATCATTGCAGACTTGGAATGCAAGGTCCACTCTGTGGGGAGAACCCAGACCACGGCCAACTGGTCCACCAGAACATTCACCTTCCCCACCACAAAGGTCTTTGGCTGCCTCGTAGAGAGTGAAAGAGTGGGTGGCGTCCTGCTTGCGAATGTAGGACGGAGCTGTGGTGCTGTCTGAGAAGATTGCAACTATTTTCCCCGAAACAAGTGGAGAAAAAGCTTGAAGGCCCAGATGAATGGCTTTCAACTCCTTGATGTTTATATGTAGCAATTTCTGAGCTGCGGTCCACGTCCCCGATACCTTCAGACTCCCTAACAGGAGTTCCCACCCTATGTCCAATCCAGGAAACTAAAATTCTCCAGGACCTTTTGCCAAGGCAAAAGCAGTACGACATGATGCGTCAACCAAGCTGGAGAAGTCCCCCTGGGAGGAGGCAGAAACTCCCAAGGAAGGCATTTCCCCAATGGCATAAAACCTGTACCTCCTCTTAAGAAGCTTCGAAGGAAGAAAGGTGAAAGTAACCTTGCCAGCAGCTTTCTTCGAAGTGAACCACTCATCAACCTCTTTCAATGCTTCCTTCGGAAGAAGAGGAGAGGACGAGCTTAGGAAGGCAGGAGTCAGAGGCATGTTTCTTCATCAAAAACAGAGGCAGGGGAGTCCGGAGGAGCAGGCTGGAAGAAGTCCGGGAAGTTCAACAACAGGAACCTTAGAAGACTCAGATAAGCCGAAGCAGGTACCGAATCATGGTCTGCTTCTTCCTCCTCTGACGAAACAGGGGAGAGAACTAAATCCTCAGATTTAGGAACCGTCCTCTTCTTTAAGAAAGTCATCAAATCCTCCAACTGATGCTTAAGTGGGGCCAAACAATCCTCTTGTGGCAACAAAAGAGGGAGAGGTAGCGATGGCGTCAGGCGCTTAGAAGAAGCAGGAGTCAAATGGTCCGAAGTTGGCGCCGAGCGAGAAGAAGTTGGCACCAAGCGAGCAGGCGCAAGTGCCTGAGACTGAGCAGCTGGTGCCAGGCACTCTGGAGAAGGAAGGAGCGCAAGAGCGCTTGGGCTGAGGCAGCGAGCGCTTATTACAAGAGCTCTTAGGAGACAAGATCAAGCGAACTTCAGCGCCAAGAGACTCCGGGCTATCCCAGGCCGCTTGTTGAACCGAGACGACAAAGGAGGCAGAACAGCAAAACTGAAAGAAGGTTGAGAACTAACAATGACTTCCTTAAGTCTCTTAACGGGAGAAGGAGAGCTGCCTGCAGCCGCAGAATGCCTATTCAAAGGACGAGAAACAGAAGACCTTCCATCCGACAACGAATCTTCGAATCAGACATACAATGCACACTAAAGGAGACACCTTTCCAGTGGCGCTCAGTTGACACCTGGGAATGTGTGACAGGCTCAACAGAGGGGACAACTGCCTGTGGGCAAACCCTACAAGCCTCCCTTCTCCTTCCGGTATGTCTTCTCCCCAGTGCAGGAGAGTGGGACAGGGACCTTCTCTAGAAGCACTGGTAGAACACTCAGCTGCCTCCTCAGAAAACATAACACTCTCACTTTACACTTTACTAGCACTGGTAGCACAAATATCTGGAACAGAAGCTTTATAAACAAAAGCCTTAAAAGATAAACCAAGATTCATGACCATATCAGCCAAAAACTCTAACTTCTTATTGACCCTAGACTCAAGAATGGCGATGGTGTTGGAATCAGAAGCATGGGAAGACGGTAAAGGAGTACATGGTCAATCAGTAGGAGGACTGAAAATTGGAGAAACAGAAGGGATAAGTGGGGAAGAAACAGCACTATCCTCAGCCACTAAAAGCAAAGGAGTAGCTTCTAAGCTAGCTCTATGCTCCACCCTAAAAGCAGCCTTCCTCTTCCTATCTTTATCAAGTTTATCAGAATGGGAACGATAAACCTTCCACTGCTGAGAATCCCAATCCTGACATTCCTGACAAGTAATCATCCCATTACAATCTTGTCCCCTACATTTAATACATTTAGTATGAGAATCATACACAATTTTACTTAATCTAGTTTTACATCCCTCGGTACAGAACCAAATGCTAGAAGAACTAGAATCTGACATGGCAAAATAGTGAAAAAATACAAAATAACCTAATGATTCACTAATTGCAAATAAAGGCAACACAAAATCTGAATACGGCACCATAAAACAGGAAAACAATCCAAAAAACCATCGATGTTGATTGGGAGCCGAGAGAAAACAAATTAACGTTTCCCGCTGAGTTGTACCTGTCAGTCCCAATAGTGGGCAGGACCCTGCCACCTACACCTGCGACGGTAGCGCCACCATGAAATATGATATTTTAACGATAAAATAAAAGTTTGTTCATACTTACCTGGCAGATATATATATAGCTGCATTCTCCGAAGGTCCGACAGAATTTCGATTTGTGGCACCAGTGCCGGTCAGGTGGTGATACCCATTCCCGCCCGCTGGGAGGCGGGTATCAGAAACCATTCCCATTTCTATTCAGATTTTCTAACACCACTGTCTCCTGAGGAGAGGAGGGAACAATATAAATATATATCTGCAGATAGGGTGAACAAACTTTATTTTATCATTAAAATATCATTTTGTTCATGAGATTACCTGCCAGATATATATATAGCTGAATACCACCTTTGGAGGGGGTAGAGACAGCCAAGAATTAGGAAAAAACCAATTATTGGTAAAATTATTTTAGTTCCTTATCTGATAGGCGTAGCTGACTGAGTGGTTACTGTCACTCTAGTCTGCTTCTGTTTACTAGAGACCCCAGCGAGGTAGTGACCTATATAAGGCTGGCGATTCTTAGATGATCTGTCAACGGGGCGTGACCACAATGTGACTAGATCTATAGCCCATACAAAGAGGACAAAAGAGCATTATAACCACCTAACAACCTAACCAAAGCGCTTAAACGTTGGTTTGCAAGGGATTGGGAAGACTGCCTCCAGTAGTCGACCCAACAACCACAAAAACACAATTAAAAGGGGATAGGATCAGAGTTACCCCCTGTCCCCAAGGTTGCTGAAGCAGCAATGTAAGGTCCCAGCGAAAAGCAATTTAGTATGCTACCTCAAACATCTTGCCAAGAGTGTGAGGCAAACACCGTAATTGACTTCAGCCAAAATGTGGCACTAAAAAATGTCACTGAGTACCATATTTTTCTTGAACGCCATGGAGGTAGCAACTGCCCTCACCTCGTGAGCTTAACTCTCAACAACTTGAAGTTGGAGTCGTCACAACTAGGCGTGCGTCCTTAATGACGTCCCTAATGAAGAATGCCAGTGCATTCTTCGACATAGGTTTAACTGGTTGCCTCACAGACCACCATAAAACATCCAATGGACCACGAGTGTCCTGTGTTCTTTTAAGGTAGTACTTGAGAGCTCTAACTGGACATAGAACTCCCTCAGGTTCCTGTCCAATAAGGTCTGCTAAACCTTTGATTTCAAAGTGTCTAGGCCAAGGGTTAGAAGACCTATCATTCTTAGCCAAGAACTTAGGGCTTAAAGAATAGACGGCATTGTGTTCCTTGAAGCCCACATGACGGCCTCGAACTCTCTCTCCCTTCGCCGCGAGGAATGCCGTTTCGAGTAACATCCTTAAGAAATGCAGAGTGGAGAGGCTCAAAAGGACTAAACATCAAAAACTTGAGCATTACGTCCCAAGTTCCAAGCAGGGGAAATCAGCTGAGGAACCTTGGGACGTCTTGAAAGAGCTCGTAAGATCGTGGAGGTCCTTATTGTCAGACAAAGCTAATCCTCTGTGTCTGAATACAATCGAAAGCATGCTCCGATAACACTTGATAGTCGGAACTGCTATATCGAGTTTTCCTCTTAAGAAGTAAGGAAAATCCGCAACCTGGCTCACAGTGATAGAGGAAGAGGAAAAGAAAAGCCCTTCTTTCTACACCAACCTTTGAAGGTTGCTCACTTCGCTAGATATATCCTTAGATGAAGAACTTCTGGCTCTAGCGATGGCCGTGCCACCTGGCCAGAAAAAACCCCTTCGCTCTGACCAAGTTTCGATAGTCTGAAAGCAGTCAGGTTCAGAGGCGGGGAGATTCAAAGATATCTCGTGAAGTGGGTTTGTATGAGCAGGTCTGCTCTCATAGGAAGGGTCCTCGGGAACGTCTACCAACCAGAAGAGAAACTCCAAGAACCAGTGGTTCAAGGCCAAAAAAACGTGGGGATGAGAGTCATCCTGTCGCCCCTTGTGAAGGCCGCGAACTTGCGTATGACTTCTCCCAGAATTTAGAAGCGGGAAAAAGGCGTAACATCTATTCCGTCCAATCCCAGGAAGAGCAACTATCGCAACTGCCCCAGGGTCGAGTACAGATGAGCTTTATAGAGGAGGGCCTCGCTGTTCTTGAGGTCGTGAAAATATCCACAAGATGGCGACCCCAAAATTTCCAAAAATCTTGGCAAACCTCCTGATGAAGGGTCCATTCCTTCGGCAGGAGTTGATAACGCCAACAGAGCAGGTCTGCTCGAACATTTTCGACCCCCTGCAACAAAACTTGTGAGAATCGAAATGTTACGAGCATAGGCTCAAAGAATAATAATCTCTTGCAAGGCTGAACAGGGAACAAGTAGTATTGTCCGAGTTTGCTAGAACTACACGATTGCAAACTTGGACCTCGAAGAATTGGCGAGCTAAAAGATAAGCCGCAAATCTTTTGAAGTCGATGTGCCAGGACACCTGTTCCTCTCTCCAGGTTCCTAACACTTCCTCTCCTCTAGTGTTGCCCCCTCCCCCCAACCTGTTGACGACCCTTGAAAAACAACACTAGGTTGGGGTTCAGAAGCTTGAGGAGATCCCTTTCTGCAATTCCGTTGGATCGAGCCACCACCACAGATCCTCTTTATAAAGGAAGAATTCTCAATTCCCTCTTTCAAGTCTTCCTTGCTTTGTCAGTTCTCCAACAAAAAGAACTGAAGAGGCCTGAGATGCAGACTCCCCAGAAAGCAAACTTCTCCAGCGAGGAAATGGTCCCCAGCAGACTCATTCCTTCCTTCACCTAGCATGTTTCCTTCCAAGAAGGCCGGAAACTTTTACGTACATAGAAGTTGCCGTTCTGACGGAGACGCTATAAAAGCCGCTGAATAGATCTGAATTCCCAGACACAATGGACAGTGAGGGGATCAGCTGCGACTTCTCCACAGACCAGAAGTCCCAGGGACTTCACGAGTTGCAGAGTCAACTGAAGGTCCTCCAGATACCTTTTCCGACGACGGCCTTTCCGAATCAACCAGTCGTCCAAGTAGAGTGAGATCTGACGTCGACAGATGCAACTGCATCGCAACGTTTTTCATGAGGACGTGTAAACACCCTCAGAGCAAAATGTGACGCCAACAGCATCTGGTGTTCCCAGGCGGTCAACCATCCAAGTACTGACCAGACCCGCGTTGCTTAACCGCTGATCGGACGAAGGCGGTGTTTTCAACGTGGTATGGCGTTAGTAGAGTCCAAAGCAGAGAGCCCTAACTGCAGGTACGTCCTAGTCCCCCAAGACAACCTGAGATACTTCACCGAACGTGGATGAATTGGGGCGTGAAGATAAGTATCTTGGAGATCCAAAGATACCATCCAATCCCGGGATGAAGGGCTCCTAGTATTGGCTGCGAGGTCTCCATCTTGAACTTTTCCTTCCGGACCAAGTTGTTCGACCTGTTGGACGTCCAAGGACGGGTCTCCAGCCTACTGAAAGTTTCGGGACTAGAAACAATCTGTAGTAAAATCCCGGGGAACACCGAGTCCAAGATCTGTTCGAGCAGGTCAAACAATTTTCTGTTTGACAGGAAGGCAGTTGGGAAACAAAAAACAAAAGAGGAGACAGGAAGGGAATCAAGTAACCTCTCTCCTAACAGTAGGAGGGACCAAACGTCTGCCCCTCACTCTTTCCAGGATTGTGCAAAATGAAGCCTGGTTGCAAAGGGAGTCTGGAGATGAAGGGAGTCACTTGCTACCTCTCTTGGAAGTGACATTCCTTCGGGAAAAAAAGGGAAAAAAACTCTCTCGTGGTGCGGGTGGGCGTGTTGCTTCCCATGGAAGCCCCTTTGTTATGCAAACATTTAGCTTTCGTTTACTTTTTGTATCTGAGATCGGTGCAAGCGTTATGAAGGAGATGCAGTTTGAATGTCGATAACTTTAGTTTTGAGAAAAACGATATTTTTTGCTTCTCTGTGTATTTATTTGCTTGCCGTTACACAGTTTGATGTTTTTATGACATAATGAAAAGCCAAAAAATAGACCTGCAAAGTAATATAACTTAAGCTAAATGAAGCTAAATAAGGCGGAGTGTCAAAACACGGCTGAGGTTGGCCAGTGCGACGTTTTACTTAGTCAAGCTCTGAGCTGCTACTGACTGACTGCCACTGACTGCCCTGCGGCATTCCTGTCTTTAAGCTGATCGTACTATGTCCACAGGGTTGCCATAGATCGCATTAGATATTATTTCATAGCTAAAAGGAAATTACCACCGATATACTGACAATATCATTACATTATATGAAAAATGTAATTTGACTATGATAGGTTACTGTTTTGTTTTATAACTTCTAACTGTGGCGAACTTTAAATAAAACTTTCTGAGAAGATAGTCAGGATATGTATGATGCCATATATAAAATATCCCAGAAAATTTTATTTCCGATTTTTTTCGTCAACGCTCCCCTTAAGACAAAGACAACTGCGAAGGTGGAGAGAGAGGAGCGGCGGTTGAAAAGTCTCAGGAAACAGATCCTTAAGAAAAAGCCAGAGTCTGATAATCAGAGGAAGAAGAAGAAAGCGAAAGAAGTTTCTCTTCATACAAAGGCTGTGGCGAAAGAGGATGTTCTTCCGCAGCTGGTGGGTCTTGAGTGAGTGGTGAAAGTAGTTCGATTCGCCCGATCGTAGCGGGAACTCCCGTGAGCGAAGAAGTCGATCAACTGAGTCGATATAGTAAACATAAAAAATGTGGGACGCTTCACGATTAGCGTGTCATCCTTGCGCCAAGAAACCATGCTAATCTCGTATCGTTCCAATTAGTATATGTAGGCTACTGCTGCGCAAGTACTGGCTAAATTAAGAAGGACATCAGATGTTGAAGCGGGTAGTTATGCGACATGATGAACAACTGGGACGGTGTCAACACAAGACTTGAAGCTATACAGTGAGCGGCGGAGGGCGTCATGGCGTCGCCGGCGAGGCTCCGTGGCAAGTACTGAAGAGAGTCACAGGCGTGGCGCAGCGGCGTCATGGCTAGCGCGCCCGCGCAGGTAGGAGCGCGGCGGCGTGAGCGCCACGAAGAGCAAGGCGCTCCTCGCGAGACAAGAAGAAAAGGCCAACACCTCAACTCGGGAAGGCGAATAGGAAGCCACTAAACACTCTCTAGCGACAGGCAGCTGCTGTAATCGTTCCCAAGGCGGGAGCGAAGGTGAAAGTCTGTACCTCTTAACAGGCAGATACGAATCTTGAAAGGTTCATGAGAGCATCCAGCTGTTGTTGCAAACCCAACAAAATCTTCAGCTTGGAGAAGCCACTCTCTCGGGAGAAGGGCTGAACCTGAGAGAAGGAAAGGGGCGAGACGTATACTTCCTTCCACAGGGGAAGAAGCTCTAGCCCTTGCCTTAGCGCGACTGGGAGGGGGTCAAGTAGAGTGATCATCGAAAAACACTTTATTCTCTTCTGCAGAGGAAGTTCCACGCAACTTTCGGGAAGAGTACAAACGTCTAGAGGAAGAGGGACGTGGCGTCCTCCCTCCTCTAAGCTTCTCTTAAGAGGCGAGAGTCCAACCGAGCTCCAACCCCGAGGCGGGGAGGGCGTGTCGGAGGGGCGAAGCAATCCTTCAGGGATGCGTGCCTGAGCACGATCCCTGGCAGCCTGGGTAGCGTCATCAGGACCTGCCGAAGGGACGCCAGATCGGTGGGAAGCCCCCGTAACCCTCATGCGGCTTTAAGCATGCCCCCTCCCTGGTCCTGGGAGTTCGAGGCAGAGGTCCAGGCCTAGAGGCATTATAGGGCCGATCTGACGCCCCCTCCACAACACTAGGGGCACTAGCACTAACACTATGCGTTTGAATTGCATTCACTTTTGGTTTCAGAGCACGCATTGACTCCACACGAGCCAGGGAATTACCTTCTGCAGCAACAAACTACAGGGTTAGTAATAAATTTATTACAGGGTTACTAGTAGGAGAAAACCCTGACTGTCCAACTAAGGATGCACTCTAGGAGGAAGATTCCCTCAGCCTATCACGCTCCAATTTAAGCATATAGGCTTCATATTCTTCCACTCACCCTCAGACAATCCCACACATTCATTACCGATTATCATAGAGCATTGAACACCCTTACATATATACATAAAGAGTGAGGAACTATCAAAGTCTTCGATAGCCTCACCTTACATTCACCCAAGCTACAGACTCGATAGCTAGAGGTAAGACATCTTAATTATAAGAAAAGTCAAAAGCAAAATCAAAAACGGTCCACAAACAGCGTATGCCAAGTCACAGATCCAGTCGAATACCAAAAAACAAACCAAAATACTTAAGTGACAACAAATTTCCGAAATCCAAAGGCGGAGGAACTGACAACAGGTGTTGACAGTCCGGCGACAGAGAAAAATCTGAATAGAAAATGGGAATGGTTCCTGATACCCGCCTCCCAGCGGCGGGAATGGGTAGGGTACTAACCACCTGACCGACTGCGTGTGCGCGAAATTTGAAATTCTGTCGGACCTTGGAGAATACAGCTATATATATATCTGGCAGGTAAGTCTCATGAACAAATTGAATTTTTGGTCTGTCGTGGTAGGAAGCTGTTAGCTATGTAATTGCTTGGTATTGCTTCAGCATATAGGGGTCCTCTGGCAGGGCAGAGCAGAAACCATTCTGAACCACAAATCAGGCTGTTCACCTACTCTAAGTCTAAGCTGTCCTCTCATCTCAGGAGCAAACCCGAGATCATTATGCTTACAATGAATTAACCCAATGACTTCACAGAACTGCCACTCTATCTTGGCCTTCATAGGTTCTGAAGAATGACCCTCAGGTGCTAACGGAAACTTTGCAGATCAAGAAGGTCCCTCTCCCAGTGGAGAGTTAACTGACATACTAGTCTGCCGAAGTGACTACCTTGGGGATCATGGTCACGAATACTCAGACCTACTAGTAAAAGTCTTAAACCAGGAATGGTTTGAACTACTGTCTCCCTGCTAAGACAATTCCCTATGAACAGCCAAAGCTGAATGAGGAGAAGGCCTGGGAGAGTGGGCTAAGTGATATCATGAGTGCACACAGCAGAAGACAAGCAGGAAGAACAAGATCCCCTCTAACGGGGTAACAATCACAAAAGTCATCGTGATACTTGGTCACACGGGAACCTTAAGTCACCATAAACAGTTCCAGAGTAAGTGTATGCATAAGAACTAAGGGCAACATCAACTCTCACAGCTGTACCTCGGGAGAAGCAGGAGCAGCAAGGGAAGAGTTGAAGGCAGTTCTCTTTTCCCAAAAGGAATGGAAAGACAACAAGTCATGAGCATATTCATACAACTCCAAGTCAACCATACCAACAGTAGGCATCTCCCTCTGGCACAAGGAAAGTTTGGAAATATTAATTCTGAAGTACTTCACAGACTCTGTCTACATACCTGGAGCAACTAGGAAGTCAAGGAGGATCACTGAATTGTTGGAGGAGTCAGAAATGAAGATTACAGAAGGTTCACCACTATGAAAGGGGACTCTTTCAACTGAAGAAACTAACAATCACTTCTCAATCTTCCTGCACGTCTTCTCATAGCATTTCCACTGCAAAGGATACAAGCCAGCACATTCTTCACAGGGCAAATTAGGACTGCAGAACCTACCCCGTACATCTACACTGAGAAAGCCCTAATGCAGTCACAAAGCAAATAATCATCAATACAGAAAATGTTCAAGTCAGCAAAAAATGAACAAGATGTCTGCACAAGACAGCATCCAAAGAAAACTGTAAAGTTACCAAAAGAATACCATAAGTACCCCACCACTCACCTAGCTACCAACAATTAACAATCTTGTTACTAAGCTTCAAAGCCCATTTCAAACTCAAGTGGGAAATACTCCTATATAAAAGGTAACTGTTTGTACTTTCATTAGAACAGTAAGATCTCTAATTCACTTCATACATCCTATTAGGATCACAATACAGAATAAGATGTTTAAAATGTATACCATATTTTCTGATATATACAGCAAGCTTCTTCCCAGTCATGGAAAATCACCCTGCATCTTATTGAGTCAAGGTCAGTGTCAGGTCTAAAGGGATAGTCAAATAAATTATGATGCTAGTAACTGTGCTGGACATAAAAAAAAAATAGCTTCAATTTCCTCCTTCTTTACAAATTTAACTAAAACTCCCTAATATATACTAACAAAAAAAGTTACATGAAAATTGTCCTACCCACCATAAACACAAGCATATCAGTGTTAAAAGTTTTCATATTGTGACCAGTGATCTCTTATTTTGTTAAGAGTTTACAGTACTGTACTATGAACAGACATACAGTTCATAACTGCGATAAAGTTTAACACTTACCTATAAAATGTAATGAAATAAAATATAAAATTAAGCTTCGTCTCAAGACAACATTTTATCAGTTGTCTTTTACATCTTGCTGAAAGACATAAACATTCCTTAGGACTTTGCAAGTTCAAGTAACCAACACATTTTAGATGGTGTGATGACTGTGTAAATTTTCATATACCCAACTAAATAAAAAAATAACATAGCTATCAAATATCTTTAAAAGGCTTAAAATGACTGTCCAGTATCAGTAAATAACAGCATGTATACAGAAGAGAGAGAGAGAGTTATACAGATGTTCAACACCACTAAATAATACAGTACTGTACAGTACTTTGAAATTTCTGCTATACCACATCCATCATTATGAAAAGTAAATAATTAAAAAAATTAATTTGTTTAGTATTACGTATGACCCTTATCCTTCTGATACAACTTTTTTTAATAACTATAGTATCTGTGCTGCCAACTGTGACATCTGGGTGACTGAATAAAGTGTCATCAAATATCAGGATGTTCCTTAATCTCAAGTTTGAATGAATCAATGCACAATAGTACTTAGCAACAAAGAGCAAACTTTGGGGACAGAAGGCCATTCAGCGCCATAATTAAAAACCCAAGATATGATAGGAAATGAGAGGTGTGAAACGTTAGATTAAAATATACTGAGAATGTGGAAGGAAAACAAATGAAAAATTAAAAAGATAGAAAACAAATAAAAAAGCTGGCTACAATTTTCTAAGTTTTCCTAAAAATTCTAATTGTCTTTAAAAATGGAATGAAGGCAGAAAAAATATTGTGGTTATTCTGCAAGACCTCTTCCTCTTATCCTACTATCAGTATGAGGTCAGCTAGCAGATCTAACAGGGTTCCCTTTCTGCCTTTACTCTAGATCTTGTATTATGATATATCAGCATAAATAGCTAAGTGACTCTTCCAGCAATACTCTTGCTTTTGCAACAGTACCATCTTGCAAGTCTATCAAATACTGTACCTTTTCAATATCCACAAATATACAGCATCACCTCTTCCTTTTCTATGGTACTTACTAATATACAACATCTCCCTATTCTTGAATTCCCTAATATGAAGCCTTAAGGACATTTGTTGATTTTAAGTTTTCACATTTCCTCCAAATTTTCACAGTACGTGACATCAAACTTATTCCTTTATATACTTTACAAACTTCAGAGCACCCCCTTTTTTGTTCATTATTTAGTGGCCATATTTGCTTGGAGGTAAGAAATAATTTAACCATCATGGTGTGCATGCTAAAACTGTTATTTTCATAATAAAATTAAGTTTCATTTATACTTACCAAGTAATTACAGTTATACTTTCCACTCACGCAGCAGCTTAAATTTTAAAATCCGCAGTAGTGCTCCGATTGTTTAGTGTAAGTGACCAGTCCTGCCCACTAATGGGAATACCAGGAACGACTTAGCAGACAACCTCATTCTGTTTCTGCCCTCATGTCCACTGGAAGGGAGGAGGGTGCGCTCTGACTCTGTAATTACTTGGTAAGTATATATATAATTTTATCATGAAAATAACATATTTATATAAGTAATTACCAAGTAATTACATAGCTGATTCCCACACTGACAGGAGGTGGGAGACATGGAAATATTCCATTCCAAAACATTAAGATAAGTAATGAATTTGAAATAAAAAAAAAAGCTGCTAGCATTGGAAACAAGGCTTGTTGTTTCCTTATCAGTTAAAGAGAGCCATTGCAGGAGAATACTGCCTCTGGTTGGTGCCCATCTTAACCTGTAGTGGCGCGGCAGTATAGCTGAGGATTGCCTCTACGTAAGTGGGAGCTTTGTAGCCCAGGAGTATTCCGTTGGCTGGCAAAGCATCACTGTTTTGACTTCAAGAAGAATTTAGAAGTGAAGAACTATTGCACTTCCAATGGGCCGATTGTCAAACGGCAGTGAGTGACATATTGAACCTGAAAGCTAATGAGGTAAAAGCAATTCTGGCATCTTAGCTTTCCTTTAACAGGTAGGCAAATCATTTTCCTGCATCTGAGAGTGCATCTCAAAAACACAGTTCATTGGAGATGAAGGACAATGCATTTGTAGACTGAGTGTCTTGTCTGGACACTCTACGTATGGATGGCTCTCTCTTTAAAATGCTTTTTCAGGTAAAACCTGAAAGCTCAAACTAGACATTTCGCTCACTCTCCCAGAGCCAGGGATGTCCAACAATCACTTAAGGAAGAAAGCACAGACCCTGTCTGCCTGAGCAGAATCTGCTTGCCTGTCTATATTTAGAAGCTCACCAACTCATTTGGTATTTGCCAGGGCTACAAGGAACAGGGATTTCTAGTTGAGATAAGAGTCATGGAACAGAGAAGCTCGATAGAGGGGCCCGTTAACCACTCGAGAGCTACGTCCAAATTCCAATATATGGAGTAGATTCCTCTCTGCCTTGGAAGTCTCGAAAGACTTCATGGTGGCTTAGATCTTGGTTAGAAGATAAAACTAGACCTTTGCATTTACATACTAAGCCTAGCATTGCTCTATGCCCCTTGAAGGTGGAAGAAGAGAGCCCCCTTTGTGATCCTCAGGTATAGGAGGAGTTTTGCTATCTGAGCTAAAGAGGAATTCGCAAACGAGATGTTATAGCTGTTACACCATCGACAGAAGAATGCCTACTTAGATTGGAGTACTTGGCAAGAAGACTGCTATCTGCATCTTGCAACAGTCTCTGCAATCGGTCTTGAAAAGTTCACTTCTTCCAGGCAAGCTCCCGGACAGTCTGTAAATCTGTCCGAGAAAAGAGTCATCCACTCTTAAGTGGTATCTTTTGCAGTGAGGTTGTCTGAGTAGATATGGACTGTGGAAGTAACCGTGAAGAGTCCACCAACAACCATATCTGGTTCGGGAACCAATATTCATGGTCCAGAACAGGGTTAAGAGTGTTATCGTTACGTTGCAATGAACCTGAAAACTTCTTCAGCCCTCCCTTGACCAAGTTAGAATGCAGAAGGGCGTTAAAGGTCCAGGTTGGGCCTAACTTGTAGTATGGCGTCAGTTGCCCGTGCAAGAGGGTCTAGGATTGGAGAACGAAATGAAGGAAGGCAACGGTTCCTTAAGGTGGCAAACCAGAGAGAGAGAGAGAGAGAGAGAGAGAGAGAGAGAGTTCCTTCTTTTCCATATGCTTAAGGACTGTGGTTTTGAACCAAGATTACCACAATCTAGGTGTGAAAAAGGCCCAAGAACCATTGAAGCCATGAGTGTGAAGCTTTCAGCTATCTGATAGAGATGAGAATATACTTAGGACTGTGGTCTTGTGACAAGATTACCACAGTCTAGGAGTGAAATTGGATTGTCAAACATTAAAGCTGTAAGTGAAAAGCTTTCTGCTATCTGACAGAGATGTTAATATGCAGGCAGTCACCGGTTATCAGTGGGGGTTCCATTCTGAGGGTGTGATGATAACTGAAAATCGCCACTAACAGAAAATTGGCACCTCTGTTAGGTAAGCACCGATAAGTGGAAATCAGTGTTTTCCGGCGCCGAAAATTGCCGATTTTCCTCACCAGACAAGCGCTGTAAAACCGGATTGCTGTTAACCTGGGACTGCCTGTACTTAGGACCGTGATCTTGTAACAAGATTACCACAGTCTAGGAGTGCAACAGGGTTGATAAGCATTGAAGTCGTAAGTGAAAAGCTTTTAGCTACCTGAGAAGATTCTGTTATTCCGAGGGCCGCGTTCCGCAAACTATCCGGTTTCCCAAGCAGACTTCCCAACCCACATCCTAGGCGTTTGAATGGAAAAGTAGATCTGGTGTTGTAGCATGAAGGCACTTCCCTTACAATGGTTTATGTTTGGACAGCCACTGCTGTAGGTCTGACCTAATTCAGGGCTAAGAGGAAAAACAAGTGCCCAGCTGTGTTTCCCTTCCCCAAATGTTAGAAAGCCTCCTCGCACTTTCCTTTGAAGGTAATTGAAGAAGTCAGTCGTCCAAGTAAAGAATGACGTTCCAGAACATGGAGTCAAACGCTAGAGGGTGAGGACTTGAGAGTGCCCTTGAGAGGCTGGAACACAGATCCTCGCGCTAGAGAACTCTGTCCTGCCAGACAGACTTGAGATACTCCCAGAGTCTGGCAGGGACATGGAAGGATACTTCCTGCATAACTCAGGTCTTCATCCAAATGCCCTTGGAGATTGGATGACAGAATTGTCTGGTTCATCTCTATCCTGAATTTTGTCTTCTATTCTGAGAAAAAAGGGGCGTTGTGGGCCGTGCATATTCGCTGACTACTATGTAGTCTCACGGACAACCGAAGGAACTTGCAGATCCTCGTCCCAACCTGCAGACCACCATAAGGACTAGCTGCCGAGCCTGTGGACTTTTTGACAGTCGGTGGACACTTGGACATTCGAGCGGACTCAATTATAATGGACTCAATAACACTATACACAGGCCGAAGACATATGCAGAAAACATGGAAACCTAGCAAAGACATATCTGTGGGTTTGACAAACTGAGACAAACCCTTCTGCAGAACAGACACAGTTCTCTCAACTGTGTCCTGAGGGAAGAGGAAATGTGAGCCCAGAGGTGAAAATAACAGGGCTGAATGCGATTGTGTGATTCCCTGAGCAGTAAGAAAGCACCCAAGTTTTCTCTTCTTGAGGTTTCAAAGTACTGTTAAGAGTGGAGATCTCTAAAAGACACCTCAGTTGTTCTTACCCACAAAGAACAACCAGAGCTCCTGCTGTCCAAGAGGAGGGAGCTTTCTTCACAAGCCCAAAAATAACGAAAATGGGACGTCCTTATACACAGACTAATGCTCTCCATATGGTGCCCAGATACGGGAGACTGATACTGAAGAATTGGTGCCAGGCTATTGGGAACTGGTGCCATCATTTGATGGCGTTCAAGAAAGAACAACAGTGTGTTCTAAAAAACTGTCTGTGAATGGGTGATAAATGTTCACAGGCAGGAGACAAGTACTGGATATATATCGATGTTCTGCAGTAGGCACCAAGCGTTCTGGAATTGGCACTGACTGTTCGGGAATCGGCGCCGAAATTTTGGCAACCAGTGCGCAAAGATAATCAAGCGGGCGCTCGGGAGCAGGCACTAAGCACTCGGAGACTGTGACTGTCAAATGTCGCAGACAAAAAACTCTCTAGCCCATTGGAACATAATAGGAGACATCTCGTCACAACATCTCTTCAAGGGTTGAGAGGCGCCATGAAAAACACCTAGAACGCCTCTTGTCAGGGTTAATGCTGAGTCCGACAACTGGTGGGCACTAAAAGGGATGTCTCTTCCAACGGCAGTCTGAGGGTCTTCCACTACATGAACTGTGAGTGACAGGTTCTACCAGAGAGGTGACTCCGTGGGCAAATCCCATCAACCTCTTTTGGACCTCTGGTATATCTTCTTTCTTCCGTCTAGGAGTGTCAGGGGGACCTCTGGAGCCACTGGACGCTTGGAAGTTGCTGGGCGCCTAGGAGCGCTGGACAAGAGTTTTAGCGCCAAATACTGGTGCTCCACAACTGGAAGTTCAGGAGACAAGCACCATGGACTCCCAAACCGGAATCTATATCACTAAAGCACATAATTTTGGACACCCTTTCAATGGTTGCCTGCCGATGCCTAGGACTAGACAACAGGTTTAGTGGAGCAGGACAGTGACCTTTGGTCTAGGAGATCTGACAGGCAGGATAGTCACCTCCTCCACTGCACAGCACTACACTATCACAAGGTTAACCTCTGTTAACCCATAAACAAGGCTGGCAAAGGCACAGGAAGGAAGCTAGAGAGCCAGGTGTTCGGGAGCTGGGTGCTCCCAGGACATGAATGGCGCCAGGTGTAGCTGGGCGCCAGGCGAGGTAGTAGCTCCAGAAGCTAGTGAGCACTCATAGGTGGTCGGAGCCAAAGCTAGCGGGCGCTCCTGGGAGCTCGGCACTGAAGCTAGCAGGTGCTCCTGGGCACTCAGCACCAAAGCTAGCAGGCGCTCCGCACGGAAGCTAGCAGGCGCTCCTGGGTGCTTGCCGCCGAAGCTAGGGGGCACTCCTGGTCTTGGCGCAGATTCTCGGCTGTCAAGAAAGTCTATTCTTCCAAAAGCCCATTGCCGCCAAAATAAGTAATTACTCTCCTTACCACGTTCTATCCTTACACTTTTTCAGTTCTCTGCATAGGAAAGTGTAATAAGAAAATGTTGTAAATCAATTCTTTACCACCAATTGTTTTGAAGTACACATAGTACCATCACCCAAATGAATGAATGATTTTAAGTTATCAGGCGTCGTGACTTCTATGGTCATTGAAACATATCTCAATTTTTTATCAAACATTATTTGAGACTTCCAATATGTATTCGCCACTGAAAACATCGGTTCGGTAGCGAACATGATATTTTCATTATAATACGCTACTCAGTAAAGGAGAGTTAATCAATCGATTGCAAAATTGAAGTATGATAAACTTGAATCAGATCTTAATAACAAAACAATAAAATACTGATCCTGAAAGCCGTAGGCTTTAAGGCTACTTGAAATCAGTGCTAATATTTCACCAAAATCAGGTTATCTAACCGGCAAATAATAAACAAAGCTGCTGCAAACACCTGATGTTTACACTGAGCATGGCAGAGAGAGAATGAGGTTGTCTGTTAAGTTGTTCCTAATATTCCCGTTAGTGGGTGGGATTGGTCACCAAGACTAAACAATCGGAGTGCTACTGCGGATTTTAAAATTTAAGCTGCCGCACGAGTGGAAAGTATAGCTATGTAATTACTTGGTAAGGTACTTATATGAAAATTGAATGTAGAACTACAATTCCTTTTTTATATACATAGTACAAATAAAAGTGGTGCAATTCTATACTGGGAATGCAATCAGTGAGAGCAAAAAACAGCAACTGATATTTCAGAATTCTGACTATGGATACACTTCATGCAAAAACCGGAGGCCTTGGTCTGCAATATCTCCTTAATAAAGTCACACTTGGCATATCAAGCGCCTACATCTCTAGATGAAGTTGCTCTCTTTCAAAAACCAAATTACTCTTTTTAATATTACTACAGAAGCTGCAACTATAGCTATTAGAGCAGAAGGCTACAAGCCCAAGGGCTCCAATAAGGAAAGAATCCCAGTATGTAAAAAGAAATATATATGTAGAGAATAAACTTTAGAAAATTAATACAATTAATCAAACTGAAATGACTCATGTAAGCTTGCTTAATAAAAAGCATATGTACATACCTAGTTTGAACTTAAGTTCCAACAATCCAATGAGCTCCATGACAGAAAATAATTCCATAATTTGGCTAAACTGGAACAAAGCTTCAGAAAACTGAGTGGTATTGGACCTCTTAAAAAGGTAAAACCAGCAACGTTTTGACATATAGGTATTTCCAATTCTACAACTAAGCAATCAATATTTCCAATTCCACAACTACGCAATGTGGAAGGACATGATACTCTATATTACCCAAATTCATATTTTTTTTTGCTGAGGAAAGTTTTCTTTGATAAGATTATTGAGTTCATGATGAATATCTCACATGAAAATTTGTAACATGCTCCAAAAACTTGACAAGGTACCAGTCTGGCAACTGATGATACATTTAAAATGGCCTCAGACATATATCAGATATATACTACAGTACCACCTCCTAACCATCAACATTCAAAATCTAAATTTGACTAGCCTATTTCCCATGCATTTGCTCTTCTATCAAAAAAGCTGAACCAGTTAACAAAGCAGTATAACACCCTCTCACTGTCATGAAATATCCACACAAGATGCTTCCCCGAACAGGGACTTCTCAGTTTTTACAATCAATTCACAGAAAAATGGCTGACCTTGGATTTATATAACAATGTCTTAACAATAACACTTTCTATCTGACGATTCACTATATTTCCTACTCCAACTTTTATGACACGCATGGACGCCAAAGAATTTTTTTAACCTTATGATAATACTAACCCATAGGATTTTTATCTTACTTGAAATTTACATATATATAGAGTTAAAGGGAACCACAAAACAACCTAAGAGGAGGTATCCTGTTTCCAATACAGTACACCTATGAAATACTTATTCCTGTGTTGAAAATTCACTGCTGTATACTAAAAACAATGTAGGGCCTTTCATGGTGCACAATATTAAGTAAAGCAGTATTTTAACTAATTCACCCACCTGAAATACAAAGGATGCTTGTCCATTGCTAGGTGCAATAATTTGAACTAGATCTGCTTCCTACTCAAGACAAGATACAAGAGCTTAAATTATAGAGTGAAAACTATTGCGGGAAAGTAATGTCCTGCAGACTGAGATCTATTGACAATATAATTCTTAATACAACTCTTGTCTTGAATAATTTTAGTAAATGGCTATGAATTTTACTTACTACATAGTTTTTTAAAGAAAAAAAAAAACAATAAGCAATGGGGAGACATATTTTCATGCTAAAAAAAACATTAACAGTACCAATGATCATAGGTTATGATGACTGAGGTGTCTTTTCCATATGTAAAATGAGAGGCAAGTTATTAATATAGAGTTATTTATCGGTTAATGTGGGAAGGAGTCGTAAACTTTCCAAGATCCCATTTCCTTTTTTTTTTATGTCTTCAGCTCTCTCTGTGAGGTCATGCTGGAAATTTTAGATGAAAACAGTGCAGGGACAACCTCTTTCCTCCATAATTTTTTCACCCAGTTTAATGACATGTCTTGTAAAGTGATCATCAATTTTTATACCTTAAGTACAGTACTTTGACCTTTCTTAATTATCCTCCAGTTAATGGAAATTTTCAGACTCCTCCCATTTTTCCTTCTTTGCCAGTGTTCAGTAACTAAGTGACTGTCATTCCTACTACACATAACTGCTAAAATGGCCTTAATGCTTAGCATAATCCCTCTGCTGGAACCCAAAACCACTGTGTTGCTGATAAACAATGATTCAAGGATCTTACACCTCTGTTGGCACTACAATTTATGCTAAGTAAAATTTCTGGAACCACCACAAAATGATAATGAGTGAGCTGCCTTTAATCATTTTCTTTGTAGTCTAACATACAAAAAAACCATTTAATAATGCAAACTTTCAAATCAAAAATGACTGTTCTATAAAAAAAATTGGGGGCAAGCAATAGATACTAGGCAAGTTGGAGGGGATAGTTAGGACCATCCTGGGTTAAGTCAGGTCAGCATGTATCTCTGTAAGAACGACACCACTAATTTTCACAAATGTTATGGGAGTAGAACTGTGTACAAGCCTCCAACCAGAAAAGACACAGTGTCCCAGGTTAGGTTAAGCTAGGATTTATCCCATTAGGTTCCATGCACTCTTTTTACAAAGGTTAAGGAGTGTCACCAAATGTTAAGTACGACCCAGCATTGTTGGTTAGGTTAGAGTGTATCCTTGCCATGTTTTACCTTTATTTTCTTCATGATAGTTTGTTTACCCGCATGAAGCAAATACTGTTCTATCTGTTTCTCTGATGTATTTTGCATACTTTGCCATTCCTATTGGTACAATTCACCTCTTGGTTATTGCCAACCCAAGAAACACAAGCACCTCACTGTTGTTCCTCCACAACGGTTATTTATAGCAGTAAGGGAAACATAAAAAGGGGAGCACTGCAACTACATTAACAGTAAAAAATACATAAAAGGCAAGAAAACTGTCAGAAAATTATATGGTTCATGTGTTTGGTAAGAAATTGATTCATAATGCATGGCTACTGCCAACATCTTCTAACACTGTTGTACATACCATAGGCTACAGTAATGAAGTTCAAAAGTTATGTATCAAAAAATATCATTTGAATGGTAATTCCCACCTTATAAATATTCTCATGCGGGAAATAGCCTTTGAAGCGTAATCTCCCCAATGGCAATTTTCACATTAAAAATTTTCCCCTGTGGTACACAGCCTAGCATATGGTCACATGCATGCAAAATTCCCAATAACAATTTTCCACTTGAAACTTTCTCATACTGGAAATTCTCATGTGCAACCTTCCTAACTGAAATTTTTGTCTTGAAAATTTACCGAGGAAAATAGCCTCTTCTCATATGCAATCTAATTAATGGCAAAATGCTAATTGCTTTGAAAATGATGCCACGTGGACCACAGTCTATTCCCACATGCAAAATTTCCCATGAAAATTTTTCTAGTGTACTGCCCCAAAGTGTGCTTTAAGCAGTATACTTTAAATGGTATCAAATTTTCTTTGGGTAATTCTAAGCCGGCTGTCCGCGGTGAGCTAGACTATGGCATTTGACGTTTTCATATGTTATTTTACTTGCTTTACAAGAATTTAAAGTAATATTTTGTCGGCCAGCTGTAACTAAACTCTAATTGACCTTTGAAGACTACACTACCGACAGGGTAGATCTAAGCAGGCATTCATGACAAACCCCCATCCCCTCAATAGCTAATGCGGCAAAATTTTAACCAATGGCAGCCCCTAAAAATACCAACCTAACATACGATTTGGGGTGTTTACTTGTTACAATTTTGCATTAATGCTATGGAGGAAAGTGGTGGGCTTCGCCGCGAATGCCAGCTTAGACCTGACCACCCCACATTAGGTCATTCAAGTCCATGTAGTCTTCAAAGGTCAATTACAGTTAGTTACAGCCGGTCGTTACAAAATATTACTGATATTATTCACTTATGGACATTAATTAGCTCAACTTGATAAAATAGGTTTTTCTGTTGTATTATGATGTGATTTACATGATTTTGAGGTTTATTTCCATCAGCAAATGAATACTTATCCTTCCCGGCAAATGATATACTGTATACAAAATTAATAAAATTACGACTTGTCAGAATACTGCACCCCCTCTCCATAGCTAATACGGCCAAAACTGTAATCAGTAAACACAGTTTTTGCCGTATTGGAACTATGGAGAGTGCAGTATTCTGACAAGTCATATTTTATTAATTTTAATATACAATATATCATTTGCCGAAGGAAAGATATTCATTTGCAATGGAAATAAACCTCAAAATCATTCAAATCACATCATAATACAACAGAAAAACCTATATTTTATGTTGAAAGCAATTAATGTCCATAGTGAATAATAATATTACTTTAAATTCTTGTAAAGCATAATAAAATAACATAAGAAAACGTCAAATGCCATAGTCTAGCTCACTGCTGACAGCCGGCTTAGAATTACCTTTCTTTGCAGTGGCTCTACATCCTCCAACTGCTTCACTTTAACCCTTTAAATGTTGACAGGTACCATCTGGTCTCTTCCCACCTGTAACAAGCTAGATTGCTTATGGTAGGTACTAAGGTACCATGCTCTGGTCTTCACCTCTCAATTTGCCCAAAATAAGAACACATTCTTTAGGTGAGCCCTACAGTTTCAAAGGTCTCTCAATGATCATGTCGCAGATAAGTAAGTATCCTCAACGAGCCTATAGACTATTCCTCCTCTATAACCACCAATACAGTTTTTGTTAGCCTTAAGATTACTGGAAAGGCTAAACAGTAACTAGCACAGTAGACTATGGTGAAAGAGAGATTATGAATATAATTTAATTGGCTATTTAATTTTCAACTGAGATTATGCTACCTATAACTTATCTGGCTATTAAATCTTTAACTGAGAAGCTGCTTATAGTTCACTTGGCTATTTAATTTTGACAGATTATGCTACCTAAAATTTACTTTGCTATTTTTTTTTAAATTTAAGAGAAATTGTTACCTTTAATTTACTTTACTATTTAATTTTTAAAAATTATGGTAACCATAATTTAATTGGCTGTTTTTTTACAGATTATGATACCTATAATTACCTTGGCTATTTAATTTTATACCTATTATGATACCTAAAATTTACTTGGTTATTTAATTTTTTAAAAGATTATGGTACCTACAATTCAGCCTACTGGCATATTTCTTTCTGACAGACATTATGCTACGTATAATTTATTTGGCCATTTAATTTTTAACAGACTTGTCGGCAACAGTGTAAGCTATTTCCAATCAAGTTCAAACTCATCAATAACATCGAGGCACTGTCAAGACCGACTCAAGAATGCCAATACCAATGGCAACCAATACAAACATTATGCACAATCGATCTGTGGATGATTTCGTCAATTAGCACGATACGGCATCATTCACAAAAATCTATGGAAAATTAGAGTTCCAAACTTGAAAAGATTAGCAGGGCACAGAGACAAAATGATCCACCTGGGCAGAGTAAAACATTAAAGGTTTGGTCTGCGTTTTGCCCTATCTTAATTCGGCTCTTTCTGATGACATAACAAGAAACAGGTATTTTACCCATGG
The DNA here is from genome assembly GCF_040412425.1 of Macrobrachium rosenbergii. Lineage (NCBI taxonomy): Eukaryota > Metazoa > Arthropoda > Malacostraca > Decapoda > Palaemonidae > Macrobrachium > Macrobrachium rosenbergii. The sequence goes on from NC_089743.1 coordinate 70,263,415, forward strand.
TATTTACTGAAGATGAACACAGGTCATTTCCTAGGAAGGAGAGGAGGAAGAAGAGAAAAGTGTTAACGATGCCAACCTTCGGTCTCGACACCACTTGGGATTCGGTACTAATTTCTGTCTTGTTGTCAGGTTAGTTATCTCTAGCGCCCACAGATGGCTCTGCCGACGACTAACAGCTGATCACCGCCGTTTTCAAAAGGCTGAGTTACATGTGATTGTTTTTGTCTTTTCTTTTGCGCGAATCTACTCAAACACTGGTTTTATTTAAATGAGTAAAGTGCATTGTTGAATATTGCATATGGGAATACATAAGAAGCCTATAACAAGTAAATAAATAAAACCAAACAAAGTATATCCGAATTTATATTTTGGAGGCCTCCCTAATGGCCCATCAAGTTGGTCATTCTTTGTTTTTTCTGTCACGTTTCAGTTTATAAATAATTTTGGTCTTCAGTGCAATGGATATTATATTTTAGTAAATACGCCGTTAATTTATTGAGTATCTCTAGTTATCACATATTTTAAATTTCTTTGACAAGTTATAGCAAAATCTGTTTTGTAATAATCCCTTTTGTTCAATTTGCTGTGTCATTATCGCTACTGATTAGATTAAAAAAAAGAACAATTACAGCTTGAAGCTGATTTGATATTTCCCATAATGTTTTCTAGACAGTCGACGGGGTCACGATAATGAGATAAGAAAAGGCCACAGAAGTGGATAAGAGAAGGGGATTTGTGAAACAGGAAGGTACCGGCAAAGAATAAACATCTAGTAAAAAAAAGATAAGAAAATGTGGGGTAAATAGTAATAAAACAGCACCATGGGATTATATGTGATATGCTGCAGCACAGTGGAGACAGTGCAACTGTATGGCTGACCAAATTTGTAGTTTTTCTGGATTTCCGGAAAAGGGAACGCCCCCAGAGGGGTAGACGAGTCAAATCATTGTTTCTTTGAATAAACGTAGAGTTGATAGAGGCTGCAGTAAGAGTTATAGGACATAACAATAAACCGTATACCAGGGAAGGTGTATGATAGGATTTTGATTAAGAAGTAAGAGGTGATTGAAGACTGCTAGAAGAACAGTGTGGATTTAGATAAAGAAGTGGGTGTGTAAATCAAATTTTTGTATATTACACACCTACGTGAGAGGTTTGAAAAATGAGGAAGAATAACTGTGTTGTTTTTGGGGGGGAATAGATAGACCTTGATAAAAATTTAAGATGGGATCAAGAGAAAGACAATGTGGAGGGTGTTGAGGATGTCTGATATAAGAGATAAACTGATGAGAGAGATCTGAAATTTTCCCATGGAAATGAAGCGTGTGTGGGATTATGTAGATAGGTAAATGGCTAGTTTGGTGTAAGAAATGTTACAGTCTGTCTTTTCTTCTCTTAAATTTTAATCTCCGGCTGAAGACAGACTATCCACCCAATAGGGCTCCAAAAGGAAAATCATACTAAATTCAGGATACGTCAACAAAGAGTAGAATGCTCCTTGCTTAAACATTTGGAGATCAGAAGATTCCACTACTGTACTAAGCAAACTATTCCACATTTGAGTTGTAGCCAAAATAAAACCCATGGGAAACTGAATAGTATTAAACTTGATCCTAGAAAACGACACACTCTCCGCCGTAGCACTCTGCGATGCTACTACAATGAGGAATAAACAGCTCTTTGTAGTAGCATCGCTCTCTCTCTCTCTCTCTCTCTCTCTCTCTCTCTCTCTCTCTCTCTCATCAAAAGTGCATAGCATGGACGATAATATTAAAAGTTGATCCTCATTTTTTTTTTGCACTGTGCCTCACAAATTTACCAAAATGAGGGAGAGACCGTTCATATCCAAGATGCACGCTTTAAAAGCAAAAAAGATTGTTTTGTTAAAGTAATTAGTTCCTTCAAGCAATACAGATGAGCCAAAGTAAGTAAAGACTGATCACGCAAATTGATCTATGGTCCATTTACCACGTCTTAGCCTATAGGATACACACACGGCTCTGCTGTATCTAAAAAAAATAGCAAAAAGATGTATTTTAGCTGTTTTTTTTTTCATGTATGTTACAGCATGCTTGACTTCATGAGCAATATATCATTCTGGGAGGTAAACATATGTGCCGCACTCTGTGGCGCCTGTACTGTGATTTAAATATTCAAAAGGACCTGTAAGATTTTAGTATGTGATTTAACTTTTTTTATGAAAACGCTTATTTTTCAAGACTTGTGATTATAGGTTTTCCGAATAGTATTACTTGTGTTACCTTTCTAATTTTTCGTTTACATTAGCAAAAGCTTTTATTAAAATAACCAAACCCAAAGCAAGCATATCATGGAATGGAATGGAATGGAATATGAAATTTAGACCCAAGGCCAAGCAGGGGGGCCTATGAGAACATTCAGCGCTCAAAGAGAAATTGAGGGTAAAAGAGACTTAAAGGTGTATCAGAAGGAAAACCTCGCAGTTGTGCTATGAAACAATTGTTAGGAGAGGGTGGGAAGTAAGTTGGATGAAAAAGAATATGAACGGAAGTACAGTAAAATGGAATGAAAGGAGTTGCTGCTAGGGCCAGAAGGGACGCTACAAAGACCCTTAAATGATGCCCACAATGCAACGAGTGAGGTTCACAGAGGGTACTGCCCCTTACGAAGAAAAAAATTAAAGTATACCTTAGTTTGTGCAGGCAAATTGTGTGCCGGTGGGTATTACGGATATCTGTAAATGTGCATCAGATTACTTACTTGCTTAAGGTTTGTGGCTGGTTCTTTTGCAAAATTAATCTTACTTGTCAGTACTTGAGGCATGACAGAAATTTTGCAAAATTTTGAAATGTTTTTGGAAAATCTTCTACAAAATGATTAATTTTTGTAGTTTTCTTTTATTCAACATTACAACAAATTTAGCGTATTTAGTATTGCTGTATGCTCTCTTAAGGAGCAAGCATATTACCTGTGTATACCATTACATATCTACATAATGTGTACACAGGTATAATGGTACATAATGTGCAAGTTCGGTAACACCACTAACATTCTAATAGCCTATATATCTGAGTTGTATACGTTCTATTAGCTAGTCTCTGGTACAAAAAATCTAAATTTTCTGTGGAAATGAAAATAAGTTTCATTAACTGGACTGCTTTACAATGATAAAACTATGGCGGTTCTCTTGTGATAACCAGAAAACGGCTGAGTGCTTCTCGCCTTAAAACGGTTTGGAATCACTGATTTCTACGTTGCGCGGGTTCGAATCTCATTAGAGGAGTTAGAGCTTCTTCATCTGGGTTCAAGGTTCGTAGTGATGGGCGTATCTAAAGAGTCGTGGAGAAAACAGAGAAGTTAAGAGGTCACTGATATAAAACACACATACTTATTTGGGACAAAAGTGACCGGTGGATTTTATATATATATATATATATATATATATATATATATATATATATATATATATATATATATATATATATATGTATGTTTTTATCAATATTTAGATATATTTATATACATTTATATTATATTTAATTTATATATACATCTATATATATATATAGATGTATATAAAATTATATGTGATATGAATATATATAATATATATGTATTTATATAATAATTTATATATTAATATATATAAATATATACATATTTTTCAAACAAGTATGCATTGCAGTTTTTATATCTCAAAATGACTCTTAATGTGACTATATGTATATATATAATATATGCATATATATATATATATATATATATATATATATATATATATATATATATATATATATATATATATATTTAGTCACGTGATTCAGTATATATATATATATATATATATATATATATATATATATATATATATATATATATATATATATATATATATATATATATGCACACATGTATAGGATACTCACAGAGAGGCCGTTAAGTAATTGAATGATCAGGCCGTGCAAATTATCTGAGCACCGTGTCCCCGAGTCTTAACGACCTCCCTGGTGCCACGTCACTCGCGGTAGGAGCCAAGTCTCCGTCAGGCAGGGGGTCGGGAGGAGCAGAACTTGTCGACGCCTCAGTAATCGCACAGATGCCTTGTGTCAATTGTGCCGCTCTTAGGCGCCAACCCTGATACCTGTGTCCAGTTCCTTGCATTTTGCATATTCATCACAAATTCTTCCAATTTAGTCAGTGTGACACCAATTTCTGTTAGGACTTTTTAGTTTTCTGAAAAGAAATCTGTAGTGCCGGCTTTGTCTGTCCGTCCGCACTTTGTTCTGTCCGCACTTTTTCCGTCCGCCCTCAGATCTTAAAAACTACTGAGGCTAGAGGGCTGCAAATTGGTATGTTGATCATCCACCCTCCAATCATCAAACATACCAAATTGCAGCTCTCTAGCCTCAGTAGTTTGTATTTTATTCAAGATTAAATTTAGCCATAATCGTGCTCTGGTAACGATATAGGATAGACTACCACCAGGCCGTTACTTAAAGTTTCATGGACCACGGTCATACAGCATTATACCGAGACTACCGAAAGATGGATCTTATTTTCGGTGGCCTCGATTATACGATGTACAGAAAACTCGATTGCGGCTAAGAATCTTCGGCGCATTTTTTACTTTTTTCCCATTAAACTGACTTGTTTTCATTAGGCCAATATCATTCCAGGTTAGTCCCTTCTTAGAGGCTAGGGAAACGGTGTGACAAACGTTGAGTCTGTCAGGAACTTACTTACGGATATATTACTCTGATCTGTATTTGCGGCGTCCGCTTTCAGTCTAAAATACTTGTGATGGTATATAAAAATAAATTCATCAGTCAACCATTCTCTCTCTCTCTCTCTCTCTCTCTCTCTCTCTCTCTCTCTCCCCTCTCCTCCTCCTCAACATATTTTAAAGTTTTCGGAAATATTTTTTGTTCGGCGTTTTTTTAAAGCTGAATACTTTATAATTTGTCGCAGTATGTTTTTAAAAATAGCAAAGGAAAGATGAAAGATCAAAATGATGAGGCTTGGTAGACGGAAACAGAAATTTCTCTACTTTGCCAAAGAAATTATTTGGGATAAAATGGGAATATGTGTTTATATATATATATTATATATATATATATATATATATATATATATATATATATATATATATATATATATATATATATATATATATATATGTGTGTGTGTGTGTGTGTGTATTTGTCTCATACTTCAACTAAGATAAATTGCCTTTCAACGATACAGTTTATTGCAATTTAAAACGGCACCGTCTGCATATTTTAAGTCTGTCAACTTTCAATCATTATTCCAGTCTAAACTTTCTCTTCCATTTCCAACCGTTTTTCTTTTATTTTAAAATCTCTGAGAAGGACAAACAGCAATATTTAAAGTGGAGCACGTTGTAGCACCCCACTGATTACTGCAAATTCACTTAACAAGACCCCATTACCATTAATTTTGCATCTACTCTCCCAAGGAGTTTCAGTTAGCTTACATATTTCACGGGAATGCCGTGTTGACACTAGATCTTCCATGATACTGGCCAGTGTACGTTGTCAAATGCCTTGTCTCAATCGTCAACAAGAGTCAACAGAAGGGGAATTTTAAAATCATAGACTGATGCACATCTGTCTTCATACAAGTAGCTGATCCGTGGATCTCCTGACTTCTAAAACTAGCTCGTTCATCTCTAGGTTTTTATCAATATCTTTCCCAAGCCAGTTAAGAAAAAAGCATACTTAATATTTCCATTACAACAGACACAAGTGCAATGCTTCTACGTCACATGTAGTAAGGTTAGCTTTCTTTAGCACCTTTGCTATGAATTTCAATTCCTAATCTTCACCGTGTACGTATATTGAAATTTAGTTTTTGTTATTATAAAGATAAAAATCCGTATCACTTATCATGCCCAAAATTGTTTTCATTTATGACCTTTTTCTGTACCTGCATTTATGAACATTTAAAAAGTATAGAACTCAAATAAAAGCGGGTGCAAGAGTATTTAAATTTTATCGCCAATTTTGACGTGACGTTTACTTTTTCATTGAATTAGTTAACTTATCTTTTCTACTCTAATAAGTGGGCTCTTCTTTCCGTATTTCCCATTACCCTCTGTTACTTCTTTCTAAAGAGCACCATATTCTTTGGAAGTTTGAATTTTAAGTCAGTGCTCTCTGTATTGTCTTACAGAACAGGGTTCATCTTCTGAATAATAACACACACACACACAATAATAATAATAATAATACACACACACACACACACACACACACACACACACACACAATAATAATACACACAATAATAATAATAAGGCTAAGACATTCACAATCTCAAAATACCCAGTGTAATAAAACTCAACATTATAGAATTACATTATAAAATATACAAGTGACTTTTGAATGCCCGAATGGTATTTTATCAGTGTTAATGTTAAAATGCATGCATTTTAACGTTAACACTAATGAGAGACACCGTTCAATGTTCGGAAAGACCTTGTTTGTATATTTTACATAGTAATGTAGTTTACTGTATAAGTGTGAGCTTTGTTACTACAAACTTAATAATAATAATAATTATAATAATAATAACGGTAGTTATAGCAATGCCCGTTGCTGAGGCGTTAGTCATTCCTGTTGCATGAATGATGCAGCCCAAAAATATACTAAGAGCTGGCCATTACAATATACTGTACATCTCTACATACCCTGTAAGATTCTGGAAATTCAGAGAACCATGTACCTCAATACTCTGAATAGCATTAAACTTACCAAATTGCCAAGAACACGGGGTATGCACTCATACTCTGATCTCGTTACTAAAAAAAAAAAAAAACAAAGAGACAATGGTAATATACCTTTATTCGACAAAAAGGAGTCAACAGGTGGGAACATAATGCTCAGAGTGAGACTGCTGTATATTCATGAAGTGACAGTAAAAACACTACTGGTTTAGTTGGAAAGTAATATATATACATATATATATATATATATATAGGCAGAGTATATATATATATATATATATATATGTGCACATACATGCATATATATATATTATATAATATTAATAATATAGTAGAGTAGTATATATATATATATATATATATATATATAGAGTATGAGTATATATATATATATATATATGCACACACACAATGTGTATATATATATATATGAGAGTATATATATATATATATATATATATATATATATATCCTGTCTCTTATATTTCACCTGTGTCAATGTGTGATATATATCCACATCAGTCATTTAAAACTGACTGCTACTGTCGTGGTCGTAAGTAGTACTTCCTTGGAAACTGCTGCCCTAGGAGGTATTATTTGGTTGAAACAAAAGTTAAGGTAGATATGAGTTGGAGAGGAAGGAGTGAAAAAGTGGCGTAATTATAATCGAGACATCCAACTAGAGTGAGAAGGAAGTAGTGGTCAGGATTAAGGACACAGATGTGGAAGGAGATGAGGAGTAGGTAAACGGAAAAAGGCAACGAGTGTTTGTGCAAATGAGGGCAGGAAAAAATAACAGCTAGTGGAGGGATAAGGAAATAAAAGGTTTTGTGGGGGAAAAGATATGATTTGAGGTGTAGTTGTATTCATGTGCATGAATATAAGAAGATGAATGAGGCACTCAAGAAGGAAGATAGAAAGAAAAACAAGAAAAGTAATAAACATTGAATTGGGGGCGGGGGGGAAGGCGAACAAGAATTACAAGGAGAAAAATAAGTAATTATACAGGAAACTAGATGCAGAAAGAATGATAAATGAGCAAACAGATCTCAGAATGAGTGATACAAGTGGAAAGATGCTGTCTGTAGTGAAGACTGGTTTGAATTTTGAGGATAGGAGAGAGTCAGAAGTGAATGCCACAGCTATAGAAAAGGTTAGCGTGAGGTTGAGAACAATTATGGACGTGACTATCGAGGGTTTAAGGAGCTCAATTAAGAGGCCGGAGAATGGGAAGACTCAAGGAGTTGATGGACTTACAAGTGAGGTGCTGTGATGCAGAGGTAATAGCGAGGTCTAGTAGTTGGCCAGGGTTTTTAAGGTATGTCTGGATGACGGGAAGATTCTAGAGGAGTGGATGAACGAAATAATTATTCCATTTTAAAAAGCTAATGATGGTAAAGAGAGCTGTAAGAATTATGAGAGCATAATTATAAGAGCACAATATTACCTGAAAAAAAAACCCTTGATATAATCAACAGAGTTACTGAAGGGCGTTTTAAGAATGTATCATATAGACAGTAAGTTAGATAACAATTACCAGTTTTTATTATGGAAGTGAAGAATGTTTTAGATTATGAAAACAAAAAAAGTGGGTTTGAAACAGGGTGGGTCATGTCTCCGTGATTTTTCAGTAATGTTATTGTTGTAGTGATGCAAGAAATCAGAAAGTGGACAGTAGAAGTAGATGCAAAGTTGCAGGATGAGAAGAGCCATGAAGGGACTGTGGAATGTTTGCGAATTGGGGATGGCGAAATGGAATGGCAGAAACTAACAAAAGAGTTTTAAAGTGTCTGCAAGAGCAGAAAGTCACGTGAGCAAGAGTTAGGTTACGAGAATAAATAGAACAAAGGGAAGGCGGCGTAATGAATGTTAATATAGATGGTATAAGAGTGGAACTTTGTGTAGTATCTGGGAGTGAATATAATGAACTTTGGTAGGAAGAGAAAAGAAATGGGTCACAAAACAGGGGAAGCAAGAAGGTACTGGGTGACAGCCAAAGATTTGGAAGACACTTGTTTCATGTGTAAGCTAAGGTAAGAATGTATGAGGGGACTACCGTTGTGCCTACTATCTTTTATAGGCAAGAAGTTGGGGTGTTTAATGCACATATGTGAATGAAGGTTGAAGCTGCCGAAATGAAATGTTTGCAAAGTACACGAAGCGTAATATATATACATACATATATATATATATATATATATATATATATATATATATATATATATATATATATATATATATATATATATATACTGTATATATACATATTATAATCCCATTTTAACACGTGTTTCGTTTATCTCACATAATCACAGGTGACAAAATAAGCCATTTTAACACGTGTTTCGTTTATCTCACATAATCACAGGTGACAAAATAAGAGAGGAGATGTAGGTCCTGACCGGTTTCTACTTTATTTCCAAGCCATTAACTTGAATAGCTTGACAATAAAGTCGAAACTGGTCAGGACCTAAACCCTGCCTCTTACTTTTTTCCCCCCCTGTGGTGATGTGTGATATACATATGCATATGTATACACTAGAGTGTCACAGCTGTATGCACATACTGTATAGTGTAGCCGCGGTGTACACACAGGCACTCAGACAGTCAAAGTAGTAAAGAAGCGAGCGGGGAGAAAGAAACAGGAGACGCCTGGCACTGGGACCACTTCAGCTGCCCAGATAAGGGCTTGCTACGCTTCCTGGCGTCAGGCTGCAACGGATGCTTATGAAACAGAACTGATTGCGAGGCCGTGAAACTGGATGAAGGTGAACTTCATCATCTGTGTACATTTTAACTGTTCTAAAGTTTAATCCTTGTGAGTCTTTACTTACGAGCTGACTCTTTTCTTCCATTTCCTTCTTGGATGTATGTATATATATATATATATATATATATATATATATATATATATATATATATATATATATATATATATATAATAGATATACATATATATGCGTGTGTGTATATATGGATATATATAAATATATAGTCCATAGAAAGTTACAAGAAACACTTAACCACAGCTTCCTCAAAATTAGGTTAGTAAAGAGTAAAGTATTATATATATATATATATATATATATATATATATATATATATATATATATATATATATGTGTGTGTGTGTGTGTGTGTGTGTGTATATATATATATATATATATATATATATATATATATATATATATATATATATATATATATATATATATATATATATATATATATTCTTTTTAGGCACAAGTTTTCATTTAGGTTATCTTCATTAAATATATGTGGCATCTACTGCAACAAGGAAACGCTTCAACACTTCAAGACCGGAGTTTTGAAAGGACTGACAAGAAATGACGTTCTGCTGCTCCATTTATTTGCTCTTAAGCCGACACATGTTTCAGCCATTAATTTATTGCTGTCATCAGGGATACACTTGATTCAAGTTGGTATAAGCTAAATTGGTCACATAATGGTCGCATGCCACTGGGAATTTGCATTATTCTGAAGACTGCGTCTGGTGAGGCTTCGCGAGCAGCATTCAGTCTCTTAGTAAGTCAAGTTGGTCATATACAATGGTCGCAGTCACTGCAACTTTTGTTTGTACTCTGAAGATCCGTCTGCAGATATTCATGAGCAGCATCTAGTTCTGAGAAATCTACAGCAATTTCACTCTCCCTTTTGTTTACCTCCCGATCACAGCAGCGATAAAAGTCCTGGGTTTGATTTCACAAGTGGGATGAAAAGCTATATGTAAATTCTTGCAAATTCTATTGAGCCCCTGTAGACCTAACCAGTAAATTGTGAACCTGAATGCAGAGGGGCAGGGCAACAACCTCCTCCCAAATGACTTGCTGAAAATCGCCAGGTATTTATTTGCCTTTATGAACCTCCTCCCTTAGGGAAAAGAGTCTGTCATTTATATATATATATATATATATATATATATATACATATATATATATATATATATATATATATATATATACATACATAACATACATACATATATATGTATATATATACATATACCATATATATATTATATATATATATATATATATATATATATATATATATATATGTGTGTGTGTGTGTGTTATTGTTGTGTGTGTGTGTGTGTGTGTATGTATATTATAGTACATATATAATTTTAAGCTGTTTCCTCATACAGGGGACGACTCCAAAGAAGATTTGTAAATATTTTATAGATGTTATTTCATTCGTTTCGGTTGTTTTACCTCTTATCAAATCATATTGAAATACGTTTTACCAACGCGCGCAAGTACATATATGTGTGTATGTTTGTGCGCACGCGTGTGTGTGTGTGTGTTTGCATATGTGCGTATGAATCCAAACGATCTACGCTTTTACATTGGTAAGACCAGGAACTCGAACGAACAAACAGAGATGACATTCCCCAGTCCTTGCATGTGCTGCCCATGAGCGACGAGAGGAGAGAAGTCTTATACAACAAGCGATAGAGTCAAGGGCAAGTGTACGCAAGACAGACGCCTGTGGGACCTAAACGCGTTCAGCTTCCCCTATAAAAAGAACCCCTGATTTCCTAAGCATACGACGCGATGTCTCTTCCTTTAACGCTTTCAGCTTCTCAAACAAAAACCATAGACTACTTCAACTCTTTCGTCATGCCAGGCAAAAACACCACCCATTTTCGGTCGACAGGGGTCTTTGTCGTTGTCCCTTTTAGTTTACGTTGCGAGTTTTAACTTTATTGCTATGTATGAACTTCTTCGGTAACGTTTCAGGCAAAGCAATAATATTAGATAATGATAAGATAAGTGGACAAACTTCTAACGAACCAACTCAAAATTTTTGCAAAGAGAGTCGAGCTACCAAGAAATATCGAAAGTGGTGCGGCGTCTCTGCCAGCTTTCTGCAGAAGAATTGAACCGTGACCGCCAAGATTTCTTCCAACACTTTTGAGAAACTATACGGTCTAACCCAGATTTAAAACTGTACGTTTTCCACCAAAGAATTTTCATGATATTAATTTTAAACATGTCGAGAATGATAAGCTTACAATTTTAATCCCCGAGAGATTACACGTCAGGGGAATTATAAAATCGAAACAGCAGAAAATTTGTAGATAGCAAAAAACAAAATGATTATTGCTTTGTACTCAATTTACTACTAATGTCAATGGGTATTTTATAATGTTGTCTCTCCTTCCCTTTCTAATGACACAATGAAATAAATAAAATCGAATTAACAAGGTAAACTTTTTTGGAGAGCCGCGAGTTAGCAATGAAGTGCTTTCTTTAATATTTTTATTTTAACTTTTTGTCCTCAGCCATGAAAAGTATATTATATTTTGTATCATGTTTTCTTTGTTGACATTATCAATTGTCACAGCAACAGGCAAATTGAGTACTTTCTCCAGTTACCTTTTACCTAGGCCTCGAGATTAACAGTACACTGGAAGTCTTCTGTCATCGAGAACACAAACCGTAAATCATAGCACTTTATTATAATGTATATAACTTTACTTACTTAAAGACCAAATAAAAATGTTAGCCGTGTAGGGTGGCTCCAGAGAAAAAGCAAGACGACGGTCACTACCACATTCGTACTTTTCCTGACAAACCGTGGATGAAATCCCAGAAACACAATGCACCATTCACCTCTATTTCTAGGCACCCTCATGCTTCCTGAATATTAGGACACTTCCTTTCCAATACCTCTTTCAAACTATCTGTCCAGCACTCTCTAGGTCTTCATCTCCACCTTCTACCTCAAACTTCCAATATTGTCCTCCAGTCTCTCCATAGGACCAAACCAACTCATACCACCCTGATATGGCTTTTCGCATACACAAAATACAAGCCACTCCAAAACCCAGGATTTTTTTTTTCTTCCCTTTTGTTTGGCAATATCAATACAAGGTATGGAGATGCAAACCTCAGGTTCCGGCAATTTGGTAACTTTCCCAATATGTAAGATGGAAAATTGTTATTATTTCCTTATGTGACATACAGCAGGGAGTGAATCAACTACCAAATTATAATATATACACTTACATATTCATGCATTTCCACACACACACATATACACACACACACACATATATATATATATATATATATATATATATATATATATATATATATACCTATATATAAAACACCATAGGGACAACGAGACACTATTGCCCTCCTTTGGAATGTACAATCAACAGAAGTGGGAGCCTCTATCAGAGTCAAGAAATAAGGCGTAGGACTAGCAGACTCGTCCCCAGGCACTTGCTGAGGAAAAAAGATGTCATGTTCTTCTGACGCCATTCTCTCCAGAGTAAAAAGGTTTATAGTGAAAAGGAAAGAATTTATATATATTTATATATATATATATATATATATATATATATATATATATGTATATTATATATATATAGTTTATATATACGTATGTATGTATATACATACACACATACATGTATAATTGAGTATATACATATATGTATAAATCATATATATATATATATATATATATATACATATATGAGAGTGTTTGCGTATTATCTTTAGTTTATTTAACAATACAGTAAGCTGCTACTCACTGCAGTACGGCGTATAACAGTTTTATATCACTATCAGTTAGTCATCATTAATGAAAACGGTTGGAAAAGCAGTTGCTGAAATATCTTAAAAGAAAAGCCGAAAGACTTTGATTATTCAAGTTGTTTATGCTATTGAATTTGTCTTCCTTTTGAAAGTCAAAGTTCCGTCAAATTAATGAAGGTCACAGGAACACATAATGACAGAGTCAAATGGTCTACTAGTGTTTTTAAAAGTATTTCCGGTGGGCGTTGGTTGTTAGATTTACCTGTCTTTTGCAATACGAAAGCCATGTTCTTCTTGTTTCATTAATGCATTACTGACTCAGGTCTACTGTACACTAGAGTAAGTCTATATTTCCACAGGCGAACAGACGCAAACAAACGTAGCAAACTCATAACCAGCAACTTTCTGTGTTCTACTTTTCCGCCCAATGGGTCGATTTCTCTCTCGTTCAAATGTCAAGGGTGACCTGGAAAAGGTCGGCAGGGACAGGACACAAAGGAAGTACATCCGATGTATCCCTAAGCGTGCCCTCGTTCTCCTTGGCGCACGAGCGTCCTGGAAGGAGATCAGGTTCTACGACGGACTGAAAGCCATCAAGATGACCGTCGGTCGACTCCTGGGCCAGGTTACTCTACTGTGTCTGGGTTAAGTCGACGTCATCGCATCCACTCTCATGAAGGTTCTTCAACTCTCAAACGACAGCTATCATTCATACGCCTACTACCACTGATACTAACAGCGCCTCTCTCTCTCTCTCTCTCTCTCTCTCTCTCTCAAGAATTGCACTCTTTTCACGATATATATGTACAATTAGTGCTTAAATTATGAGGTCCTTTTGATTTTGTATTGACCGAGTGGTGCGAAATTCGTAACGTCTTTTATACTTCAGAACTTTTAAGACCATCAATCCTGTTATTTAAAATCTTTTCAGTTTAATCCAAAGTCGGAGTCGCTGTTTTAAAATCTAGCCCACGTTATATCTTGGTGATTGTTTCAGCTGATGAATTTCCAATTTATCATATTGGATATTTATAAAGAAGAGACGTTGCGGTTTCGATTTTCTTTCAACTGATATGTTCTAATAAGAATCCTTGCTTGTTTATCCTGAATCTTACTACATAATGTATAAATCTAGCATATGTCACTGGTCAGAGGAAGAAAATGTTACAATTTGCAGTTTAATGTTCATGTAAAATATATATACATGACTAGGTAAAAAAAAGAATGACCAGTGTCATGCTTATGCTATTTAGAAAAAAAAATAAGCTGTGGCAATCGTAGTACCTCAATAGTCCGCGTTTGAAACTGAATGTTGTCAATTTGAAGGGACTTTAAAAAGCTGTATTGCAAGGGTTCATAAATATCTTTAGATATATTATAATGTTGCGATAAACTCACAGAAAGGTCCTGCGTCTTGACTAGTGGTAATATTTGGAAAACATGTCACTCTAACTCTATTGAAATCGCAAAGAAAGGTCGCTGTATGACAGGATTGTTTGGAACTTGAGGCGTAGGAAGCAGCTAATTTAACCACACTGATTTGCACTGGCTCATCCACAGAGAACACCGCAACGGCTGGCTGATTGACAGTTATCAGCAACTGGCTGCTGCCTCTTGACCAGCTGTGTAGGAAACATTTCATGACGTATCTCGTTACATCCGTAATTAAAACACACCGAGACTGAGTGGAAATATGGAGTTTAGCATGCTTAACAGGCTATACGCTCGAAATCCAGTGAAACTTTATTGTAATGTCTTATCAACCTCCCTAATAAGTTACGGCAAAAAGCATACGATGCTTATAAAATGCCGGGCAAAATGGGAATATAAAGTTACAAAAATTCTCCCCAAATAAGTTACATCAGAACGGGAATTAATATTATGTACGAGTCTCCGTCTCAGTTGGAGCTTTCTCCTTCTCCCTTCTAGAATCTTCCTAAACAATTTGAACCAAGGGGTTACAAGGTAAGTCAGTGACTCCTGCCAGCCTCCTTCTTCATTCACTGTCCAGACAGAACTGAAGGTCGCTAGGCATTACTTGAGTGTTTTATGCTGTTTGGGTCATTCAGTGACCTCGGGAAGAATCTAGAAAATGGGATATTTCTCTGACATTCCATAACTTTTTAGTAAAACTGAACAATGTTTCAGCGTACTCCTCTAAAGAGAACGCTCTAATCAAGGTCTAATGGTATAAGTTTTTATGGTTTTTGTTTTCATAGTAGGAAAAGATGGTATGTGAAGAGAGAGAGAGAGAGAGAGCAAGGTTCCCGCTTTATCCTTCTGACATGTGGTCGCCTCTTAATGCATTTCACAGAAGGGATTAACGGAAATGTCTCACTGAACCTAAAATTCAAAGCAGTTAAAATGAATGTCCCTTTCGTCCAAATGAAGTCGGGAATTATTATCATTACCCTAATTACTGTTAATTTTAGTATGAACGTTGCTTTCAGTTGTATCATTCTCAATTGATTTGCTTATCCGTACCCTTATCTGCAGTTGCTTAGTAATCATATCAAATGCCACATTTTGATGTCTCCGACCATCGGTGGCCATGTAAACTGCTGTTCTTAGGTCTTGGGCTCTGTCATAGTGTAGTACAGTATTTTCATCAACCAGACTAACTACAAGGTAGTCTGACGGGAACATGACTTGACACTCGAAAATTTATTCACAACTTAAAAGGAATACGTTTTGCAGCGTTAACCTCGATGAATGGCGAAGCCAGCCAAAAAAAAAAAAAAAAAAAATCAAACGCCCGGTTCTTAGCTTAAACAACAGGCACAAAAGAATACATACAGTATTTCCAAGTGATGTTTCTCATTCATTGACAATACATATCATATAGCCTCTGTACTAAGGTCACTAGGACAGTCACTTTCTGGACCTTGGCCAATGTAATGACCATCCTCACACTCAGGTCACATTGTCTGAGGGAGAACTCAAGCACAATTTAGTTTTCTTGCTCATTTTTCACATTAAGGTAATTAATCAATCATTTTTCATTGACTCATTTATTTATTTGTTGTTAATTACAGAGGTGCAACCACCTACAGTGGGTTCCGTGGTTGAGTGGTGCAATGCACGGCTCACGTTTTCTATATCTATGGATCAAAGGTCTTTAGACCCAGCACGGATCGATCCTGGCCTACTGGCCACCAGTCCACCCAGCTGTGAATGGGCACCAATATTTGCTGGAGTAAGGAAAAAGGGCGTGGGTCTGGCTTTCTCATCCCTAAAGACTTGCTCAGGAACTGGAATGTTGTATCCTTAATATCCAGGAAGGATAAAAGGAGATTCTAGATAGAGGTGAATGGCGCAGTTTTTGTGGGATGGTTCGACACACCACTAATGACCCTTTTACGTTGGTGTGCCAAGTTGCTAAGGTTTTTGCAATATACGACACTGGGTGCTCGATTACAATCTAGCAATTTAAGTATGAATACTGCAGTGACAGTTGTGTTGTTTCTATTGTAGATACACCATCTATTAACTGAAATAGAATTGATTGAAATTATAAATATATATATATATATATATATATATATATATATATATATATATATATATATATATATACAATTTTTCTGGAATCAAGCATGGAATAATATATAAAAACATATTGAATATTATTGGAACCGACAAACACGCACACACATACTTATATATACACATATTTATATGATTATAAATATATACATATATATACACACTTATATATAGATGTAAATGTGTGTATGTATATTATATACACATATACGTGTGTATATATAATATATATATATACATATATATATGTATATATGTACACACATTTACATCTATATATAAGCGTGTATATATACACACGTATATGTGTGTATATATATGTATATACTTATAATCATATCCATATATGTATAAACAAGTGTGTGTGCGTGCGTGTTTGTAAGGTCGGCTCCATTATTATTCCACGTTTGATGAAAAAAAAAAAAAAAAAGATGAGTCTCATCCCAACGAAAGGGACTGGATCATCCTCCTCTTGGAAGAAGCAATCTATACACTAGTACTTAGAGTCAGCGGAGCAAGAGACAGAGAGAAACCCCCAAAGGTAGGTCGTAGAAAAAAAAAAAGCATGCAAAGCACTGGACAGTCGAAGGATGGTCGACCTAAACATCATCACTGATTCACGAGGCAGACTGAGAGGAGGAGATATTCCCAAGCTCGGTGAGACTGGCCAAAAAGTTCCTATAAACTGGGGCCGCTAAGGTCACTTCACTGGAGAGAAAGAGGATTTTAAAACGTTCACGAAACTCCGTAAGGAATCAAGTGATCGATAAAGGCGTAACTTTAAGTACCAATGCTCTCGTCTTCAAATATCGTCCTAAAAACTTTGTGATAAAAGGGTTTCAAGTAAATTCTTGTATCTCTTGTGAAAGGAACAAGAGTTCGTCTGAATTATATTTTCAGATACACACGTTTGTACGCGTATTATCCAGCTCTTTGAATCGGCCAACAGTCTATTCATAGGAAGAATTAGCTAGGAATAACACAAACAACAAGTAAAAAATGCGCCGAAGTTTCTTAGCCGCAGTCGCGTTTTGGGTACAGCCGCTACAGCGTATAATCAAGGCCACCGAAAATAGATCTGTCTTCGGTGGCGCCAAACAGTGCCCCTGAGCCCCACGTGAAACTTTAACCTTGGTCGGTGGTGGCCTGTATATCGTTGCCGAAGCACGATTATGGCTAACTTTAACCTTAAATAAAATACGAACTACTAAGGCTAGAGGGCTTCAATTTGGTACAACTGATGAGTGGAGGGTGGATGATCAACATACCAATTTGCAGCCCTCTAGCCTCTGCAGTTTTTAAAATCTGAAGCGGACAGAAAAAGTGCGGACAGAATAAGGTGCGGACGGACAGACAAGACAGCACAACAGTTTTCTTTTACAGAAAGCTAAAAACGTAATAACATAGTAATGAATAATGCTCATAATTAATAGCGTTGTTTCAATCAGAAACACAATATTTAATGAATATTGATTATTCTAGTAAAGTGGCTCTATACTTCAGAGAGAGTTCAGTTTAATCTGAGGATTTGATAACCGTTTCATTAGGTATCCGGCACTCTGATGTTAATTCTTAAATGTAACACATTACCGGCATCATGTCAATCACAGTTCGCTTGCTACTTTCTCAGCTTAGATCTTACGAAAGGCTTGTAAGAAAGAATCCTACATAGAAAACAAATATGAAGTCAAAGTAGAGTCAAGAAAATATCTAGAACTGCTTGGAAGAGAAAATCATTGTCAGTAAATTATTCACTAAAAGCTTTTAGATAAATGAACTCATCAAATTCAGATCATTCGCATAGTTTCTAATACATTGCTATTAAGAAATGCTATAATTCGACACTACATATTATTTGGTTTCTAAATTCAGTGGTCCCTGTTTTCCTTTCACAAAAGGACTCAAACGGTAACTAGTCGATACAATTCGGAAGGAAGGACCCACTAACTTAGTGGGTCCTGATCTGACCGGTGACTATCAGGACGTTCAGGTTCGTTTCTTTTTTTAATTTTTTAAAATATTTTTCTATTCCTGATCGAACCGATGAATCCGGCGCTACTTCATGACTACGTAGCTCACGATTGAAATTACGGGCATGATGTGGTGGGCTTGTTGTTGCGGTGGGGGGGCCTTGGATTTCCGGGCATACGCTCTAAAAATTCGAATGAGTTTGAGACTCATACCGGTTCAACTGACGTTCGAACCTGGAAATGAATATTCGTGAGACATAGGAAGTTTCGAATTTCGTTGAGCATATCATATTCCGAGATCTCATTTTTATCTAACAGTCGCCGTCTCGAGGTATTTTCGTGAGATCCTTTTTTCGGCAAAAGACTTTCCCTCCGGCGCGAAAATGCTTTTTCTTTCCAAGCACTCTTTGTCTCACAGCCGGAAGTTTGCCTTACTATCTTATCTCACTCTTTTTTTTACTCTGCTCATTTACCTGCACATGAGCAATTTGTTTGTCTTGCATGCAGTGCAGTATATTTGCATGACGCATATCTCTCGCGATGACGTAACACCGAACAATCCACCGTTTCCTACATTCACTGTGTCGAAGGTGAGAAGGACGTTTTCCCTTCGACCAGCAAGCTTTGGCATTCTCCCCTCGCTTCTGCTTTCTCTCGTTCCTATACCGTCTCTTCTAGCAAGACATGATTGTCGTTTCTTTGGATTTTGATCCCAGAGTGTTCTTGTTGCTCTCAAAGGCACTGTAGGCATTACTTAAGGTTCTTTGCAGCGTCCCTTCGACCCCTATCTGCAACCCCTTTCATTTCCTTTACTGTACCTTCATACATATTCTCTATCTTCCATCTTACTTTCCATCCTCTCCTAACAGTTGTTTCATAGTGCAACCGCGAGGTTTTCCTCCTGTTACACCTTTCAAAACCTTTTGCTGTCATTTTCCGTTTCTGCTCTGAATGACCTCATAGGTCCCAGCGCTTGGCCTTTGGTTTAAATTCTATATACTTTTCTATTCTCAAAGGCATGATTCCCATAAGCCCACTGAGGCTCAAGAAGGGTTATTAGGTTGGATGGTCAAAATCTGGAAGTTCACATTAGTCCTTTTATAGTCTGCAAATGAAACACTTAAGTACATCTACGAGTCACCTCAAGGTAAGGACCGTGCTAGCTAAGTCTGCTTCATCTACTCCAGACTAGAAGTGTATGAAACTACCCGTCCTGCCCAACTCCAATTTCAATGTGTGCTCCCTTTCTTCATGGAAAATTTCGGCGTTATTTATATATTCACCCTTTTTTTAATAATAGTCGACCGCCTTTAATTCCAATATCATTATTCATTTTCATAAAAAAACTGAAAATAAACCTCAGTGATCACTGAACTGGAGGACGAAATTACATTACTCCACTGCTTTAATTCCAATCATTACTAGTCATGTCCATAAAAAAAAATTAAGATAAACTTCACTGAGCACTTAGCTGGAGGAATAAATTAAAAATGAAAGAAAAATTCCATTCCAGCCCAGTGACAAACGAAGAAAACAGTTAAGAAGTACGGCGCTGTGACAATTGGGGAACTCGACGCACTTACTGTAAGTACTCGACTTTCTTCTTTCTTGTGGTGCAGTGACCTGCCCGACTTTTGCTAGACCCTTTGACCAGTTCAAGTTCTTAACTAGGGTTACATCGGTGAGGAACGTTCGGTGGAATTATATTGTGATGTAACTGAAGGAGAAATTGCATAGCCATAGGTAATTGGGTCAAATAATCCTTGAACGATTTTTGCCTGGGGAGGGTCTCTCTCTCTCTCTCTCTCTCTCTCTCTCTCTCTCTCTCTCTCTCTCTCTCTGAGCTGCAACGCCAGGATAAAGAAATAAGTTAATTCTCTCTCTCTCTCTCTCTCTCTCTCTCTCTCTCTCTCTCTCTCTCTCTGTCTTTTTAACACGGGCGCAGTTGTGTTAGACCCTGTGAACTGCTCGCTTTTAGGAATCCGATTCACTTTCTCTTTCCAAAAGAGTTTCTGCCACTCCTGCGGGTTCCCCCTACAGGCAGGTTATTTAAATACCACTTGAGATGAAGAATAGGTGCTTTGGGCTTCATTTCAATTGGAATAATTAATTTTTATCGTAATTTTCTCGAGACTGGAAGTTGCCTTCATTCTAATGTCACTTTCACTCTAGCAAACACTAGATTTTGCTGTTAATTTCCAGCTTGTCACCTTCGAAGAAATACTGAAATAACTGAAACCGGTATTTTATGCGCAGTTTGATTCATGCTTCAGTCTACTGCGCACTACAGCATTGTTATAACTTTTCCAGAAATCTTATGGCGATACCTACCGGTCTCCAGAATTCCTGGAAGCTTAAGTCATGGACGGGTTAAATTGTTTAGAATTGCTCTATGACCAATTTGGGTTCATGTATTATCAAGCTTACTCTGTGTTAACAGGTCGTTCGTATGGATAGATATTTTGCATGGCACTTGTTGTATTTGACTTATGCAAAGAAAATAAAAACAGCGTCAGGTCTATTGACCAAAATGTTCTTTGACCAGTTTGGTCACATGGGCTCGTTGCCAGACGCTCGCAGTCTGCAATTCGTATAGCCTCTCACACTTGATCATAAAAATAGGCAACGATGTCGTTAATGTGATCCAGTTGTCTCTGAACTTTACTGTTTTCTCTTACAAACATAGCAACACCTGACGCCAAAAACCAGATGCAATAATCTTTCTGGCACGTGAACAAAGT
>NC_089743.1:70289970-70302470 GCF_040412425.1 Macrobrachium rosenbergii
ATGATTACTGATTGACTCACATTTCGCGAATCATAAAACATGACAGACAGACAGAGGGTTCACATTCTTTTAAAAATGTGGAAAGAATGCGACTAATGGAGTTACAACAGCTTTAGTTAGCGGGATAGAAAATGAATAAAGTGGTTTCAATGAATGCCAGACAGTAACACTGTTGCTTATTGACCACAGATGTCAATTAACTGGATAACTCTGATGCAGTTTGGGCATTTACTGTGTTATGACAAAAACTCTCATTAAGCTTTAAAACGACCGCAAAAAAAATCATATTATTAATACGAAAATGAATAAATTCTTATATTAGAAACTGAAGACCAAGACTGGTCCCTTAGAAAATGACAAGGTACTGCTACGGTTCCCGAGGAAAATAAGTTGTAAGATATGAACCTTGGATATGAACTGATAATATAAATGCTGCTAAATATATCTTTGCAGTTATCATTACAGTTATGAAAAAATGCTTCAATTATTCTTATTTCTCACTATCTCTCTCTACACACACACACACTCACAAACACACACACAAACATACACACACACACACATTAAATATATATATATATTAAATATGCGTGTCCGCGTACGCGCCTTTCTGTCAGTCTGAGCATGCGTGTATTTGCGTGAATATGATTATTTATGCTTTCATGAATTTATAAATTCTATGAAAATATCGCTAAAAAATCACTTATGAAGGAGAGGAATGATAATAGAGGGTTTGCATCTCTTAAAGAACATTAGAGAACAGGCTGTAGCAACCCGGGTAACTGCGGCTCTCCTATTTTTAACCTCGCAGTGTTCTTTACAGTCGCTCTTATGTGACGATGCTTCCACAGGCTTCGCGTTTTCGAAACAATGAGATAGGCTTATCGTATTAGCATCCCCAACCGGCACGTTTGTCACGTCTTTGAGTGTGTGTGTGTGTGTGTGTGTGTGCATATCATCTTGTCACAACTGAATTTTGGATTTTCATCTCCCAGCTTATTTCTTTTATCTGGCTGTAATTTGTGAAGGTTTCACTCATCGACCCTGTTTAGATTAATATCGTCGACTGAATGCGTGATTCCGTCAGGCGCCCTGTCGAACCTGTTGTCTTCGTTGAAAGATCATACATTCACCCGGGCTTTAATTCCCCCAGCCTTTCTCTTTACTCGACCATCGGTCTAGCCTAATTCCCAGAATGAAGAGTGAATTCCCGTGCTAATAAGTGATCAATTGAAACGTCGAACAAGCACAAATAATCAAGTTTAGAGCAGAAGCAAATTCATGTAATAAAAGTGCCGACAAAACTAGGTCTAACATGGTTTAGCATCGTTCCCTGAGTCACAAATGACGAGCGACATAGATTTCTACCGAGCAGACGAAGATAACTTTGATTTTAATGATCATCCAAATTTAAATGAAAAAGAATGCATAAATTCCGCTTTCTTATACTGACTTATGTGATTAAAACGCTACGTAATATTATTGACTTATTTCTAAGTTTTTGGAAGAGTTTTTCCTGAGATTAATTCAATATTTTCCAACATTTTGAGTGGGGAAAGTCAGTTCGTATCTCTGATATAGTACTGTGCATTTCAGCAAACCAAAGTCATGTCTAATATATCATCAACAAACTGCCATAAGGAAGATTATTGATAAAAGACCTTAGTTACAGACAGAGAAGAGAGAGAGAGAGAGAGAGAGAGAGAGAGAGAGAGAGAGAGAGAGAGAGAGAGAGAGAGAGAGATAAACATCCAGACAAAAAGAAAGATACATTCGATCAAGAAGCAGATGACCTTTATTTGCAATCACTTTCAAGGCAATTTTGTCGGCCAGAGAATTTAGGAACCTGTTCAGTCGCATAATAATAGAGACTTATGCCAATCAAAATCGGGGAGAGTTTAGTTTTGCGCGAATATCCAAGTCTTCACTCAGGTGGGGTGGGGATTACCACGTGGAAGCCCTGCCGATTTGATGGCATGCATTTTGACAGAGCAATGACACTCACGTCTAGTGTCTTTTTTTTTTTCTTTCCCTCTCTCTGTTCTTTTTTCTTTCTTTCTTTCGTTCTCTCCGCCCTAGCAACGACCCAACGACCCACGACGATTGACTTGGTATCTAAATCATTTACTAAATGTTAGAGAGCGCGCTCATTTTTTCCTCCCCGTCCGGCTTGGGAATCGTATAAAAGAGAGAGCAAGGTTCCCTGACTGTCTAGAGTAGCCTAACCTGTCTTGTAACTGGCATTAAATTAGGATGACATCAATTTTGACTTTTCTGAATTATATTTCCCGAACGCATTGCAACATTTTATGCCCATTCATACACGTCACCACAAAAGTCAGTTCGCGATAACGGTATTACAAAATGTTTTCTCACCACCTTCGGCTAAATCTACCAACAGCTTTAACGAGGCAGATGAATTTACGCGACTTTCTTGCTAGGCCCATGATCTCACTTTTGGGAATGGTTGGACGAGCAGTCCTGCAGCTTGCATGGGAGCACTGAACAAGGCGGGCGAATTTTATCTCGAAAGCTTATCTTCGAATTACTGCCGGAAACTGCACTCTAACGGAACGCTCCCGTATTTTTTTAACTCTGCGCAGTCTCTCTCTCTTTCTCTCTCTCTCTCTCAAGCCCAATTTAGTTGTAAATCCAGAGACAAGCCACACACCTATGATGAATCTTCTGTAAGATGTCATACAATTTCCCTTCATAATAACTACTGTATTATCTACTAGTCTTTGAAAGACATTATGTCCTGCCTTAATTCATTCATTTTGTAGTCGTTCACCAAAAAAAAGAAAAAAACAGAATTCTCAATAACGCGTTGGATCCGTGCTTTAATTTTTTTTTTTTTTTTTTTTGGGTGGGAGGAGGGCCTTATCAGTTGTTTATCAATGAAAGACATTAATCTTCGTTTACATAGCTTTGCGTCAAGTTTTTAAACGATGGAAGTTAACTACTGCATATCCATGAAATTTGGAATGACTTGGTATAGAAGAGTGTTTGGAACAAAGGTATTTTATGTCTTCAGGCTCTTCAGCACCTATGGATGAAGCAAGGTGACTGAGCAGAGAAAGGACAACCGATACAGATGCATATTCTAGATATAAGGAATTTAGCTGCAATAGGATGACTAATGTTCACTGATGATATCATGCTGACTGGGGCAAGTTATGAAAAGTTGCAAAAAAAAAAAATTATATATGAAAAAAAAGTTTAATAGTTTTTGCAAGAAAAGAAATTTGAAAGTAAATGGATGGTGAAAGAAGAGAAGTAGGTAGGTGATGTAGGTAAGTGATTCGTACAAGTATTCAAGAGTAAACATAATGGAAGATGGTCGAGTTCGATAAGATAGGTGGTGAGATACAGAACAAGTGAAGGAAGGTGTAAATGCAGCTGTTAACCCGTAGTCACCTCACAGAACGCAAACTGGGCTGCGCATGCGCGTGTGTTGTATCTAAATATATATACATACATATACAGTATGTATATAGTGTGTGTGTATATACTTATATATTTAGATATAAATATATATATATATATATATATATATATATATATATATACTGTATATAATATATATACAGTATATACTTGTATATTCAGGTATAACATATACACATGTGCAACTCAGTTTGTGTTCTGTGAGCTGACTACGTGGTTAACAACTGTCTTATTGTGATATCATGTGTTTGTGCGTGTGTGTGAGCGTGTTTGTGCTAATGGAAATGAGGAACTGGCTGGAGAGTTAAATTGTTCGAAAGTCATTACTATAATACGTTTGCTAGGTTTAGACTTAATTCCTATATTCTTTAAAATTTCCGTTATATTTCAAAGCCGAATATCACAGCACATTCTTCTTCTCCTTTTTCTTCATTCTTATTAATAATTGCCATCAAAATTATCATCGTTATCGTCATGAGCTGAGGTCTTCTTCTTTCCCTCTCAAACTTGCTTAAAGGTGTGACAACAGGTTCGTCTGCCATCCGTCCTTGACGCTTCACAAGTTTGCCGTCGATAATTCCTCAGAAGTCTGAGGATTTGAATAATAAATATCAGTCACGTAGTCTGAAGGATTTTATACGACAATACAAAATCGATGACTAATACTTACCGCAAAAGGAACAGAAAGTCATTTTGCTAAATGGTTTTTTTCTGAATTGTTTGATTGTGCTGTTTATATATATATAGCTTATATATATATATATATATATATATATATATATATATATATATATATATACATATATATATGTATGTGTGTGTGTAATGTGTAATGTATGTATGTATGTATGTATGTATATATATAAATATATGTCTATAACTGAATCACAAAAAATATGGAACGTGATGAATATATAAATAAAGACAAAATCCACCAAGGAAAGAGAAACAAATGAGCAGCACTCCAATGTTTCTATTTCCTTCGTGGATTTTGTCTTTATATATATACAGTATATACACATATAGACACACGTGCTTGTATGCAACTTAATAGTGTATGACAATATATTCAGCTAAGGCCACGGAAAATACAATAAGGAAGCACCAAGCAATTTCGTGTTATTTCTAACACATTTCCGAGGTACACTGTATCTCGAAAAAATGTATTGAAATAAAACAAAACCCTTGCTACTTCTTTTTTTTGTTTCGTGGCCTTAGCTGAATATATATATATATATATATATATATATATATATATATATATATATATATATATATATATATATATATATGCATACGTGTGTGTCTTACTTTCTCTTTGAAATAGCTTACTTTCAGATCTATTCAAAGCTAAATACCACTTGATTAGATCTATGTCAGGAATCTGTTTATGTTATCTGCTGACCTCAGCAGCAGTCAATACTTCATGAAAATTTTTGGGCTTTAATCATCCTTTGGATCAGGTGATTTATGAGAGCCTACAAGTTTCTTTCATTCATTCTTTTCCCTCTTAACTACTTCCATATATAGTTAACTTTACTAAGAATGATCATTCTGCGGACTATTCTTTAATGGCTTATCGCTAAAGCGTACACATAAAAAGTAAATGAATAAATAAATGCCGAACGATCTTTGCCCCGTCCACCTTAAATGAAAGATCTTTTGTGAAGCAGAATAACCGTCAAGTGCGGAAGTCGTAGTACCCACACTCGATTTTACGCTCATAACCGTTCAGAAAGTTTACCACAGGTGTGGAACGAGACTGGTATCATGAATCAGACGGGTCTAGAGGCACGATTACAGACTAGTAATTTTCATGAGGCACTGACCGCTGTTGGGGTCAACGGATACAGGAACAGATTCCTGAGAGAAATCTGATCAGCTGGAGGTCTGCCATTTGATAGATTTTAAGCCAGTTTACAGAGAAAGTTACTGACTGCATTACGTATGTATGCACTAGCGGATCCAGAAAAATTTCACTTGCGGGGCACCAATTTTCATTTTATATATATACAGTATGTATATATATATATATATATATATATATATATATATATATATATATATATATATATATTTCTAATAACATAAATAAATATAAAAATAAAAAATGATTAAAGAAATAATATATATATATATATATACAGTATATATATATATATTATATATATTATTTCTTTAATCGATTTTTTCCCTTTTTTATATTTATTTATGTTATTACTATCTAAATTTTCAATATTATCATTTATCATTAATTTTCATAGGGGCACGTGCCCAGGTGGACCCCCGGATCCGCTAGTGTATGTACTGTATGTGTATATGTATATATATATATATATATATATATATATATATATATATATGTGTGTGTGTGTGTGTGTGTGTGAGTGTGTGTGTCTGTATATGTATATATATATATATATATATATATATATATATATATATATATATATATATATATATATATATAAACATTAAGTTTCATTGCCTAATGGCCTTGAACGTCACTGGAAGTCGCTGGAGGGTACTATCGGGTGTACTAGCACTTAGGTACCAATCAATTTCTCACTTATAATTCCCCTTCAGTAATATTCCCGAATTAGCTCGAACTTGATTTTAAACGAAATTTGTAGTTCCTCATTGGACGGGTGGGTATCGTTCTCGGCTAGCACTCTGCTGGTTCCGCGTTCGATTCTCCGACCGGCCAATGAAAATTAGAGGAATTTATTTCTGGTGATAGAAATTTATTTCTCGTTATAATGTGGTTCGGATTCCACAATAAGCTGCAGGTCCTGTTGCTAGGCAACCAATTGGTTCTTAGCCACGTAAATAAATCTAACTCTTCGGCGAGCTCCTTCTAGGAGAGCTGTTAATCAGCCTAGTGGTCTGGTTAAACCAAGGTATACCCTAAACGAAATTTGTAGCTTAACGTTTGTTTGTAAATGTCACGGTGATGTATTAAAATATATGTATATATATGTATATATATATATATATATATATATACTGTATATGTATGTATGTATGTATATATGTATGTATGTATGAGTGTATGTCTATCATGCACTTGAGTACTGCCTATAAATAAATAGCACAATTATACAATGTAAAAAATATTCAGCAAAATACTGGTATATGTCAATTCCTCTACCGGTAAGTGGTAAGTATTAGTTCCATCGATTTTGTATTGTCAAGTAAAACCCTTTAGAACGCGTGTCAGGTGTTTATTATTCAGCCTTCTACGGAATCGAGAATCGGTCTTCATGTCGCTTTTCCAAGCACTGTAGATATTGTTTCTCATCGTTTAGTGAAAATTAAGTATTTAATTTCGAATTACCAAATCAAATCTATTTGAACAACACCATTTTCTCTTGCTTGTTTAGGATATGTCAGGAAAATATTTCCGTTTTTTGCAATGATTGTAAAATTAAACGTAGTGCAATATTCCTGCATCAAACGCTGAAAAGTCTTTAAAATAATTATTACATTAATTGTTGACTTGTGCTAAAATACATATAGTACGTATGTTTTTCATCTTTCTTCAGAGAAAACTGGTGTTTTATGTTCCTTAGGGACCAAAAGATTTTGAGAGCTGATGAATTTTCAGGGTTGGTAGTGTTGATGCTTGGTAAATGAACGAAAAGCTTTTGTATATTTTTACAGGCTTCCTGACTATGAGATTTTCTTGTAGACTCACAATATTCTATTAACAGTGCTATAATTTATGCGCACATCTCAGTTCCTTCAGTCGTTTTTGAAAATCAAAGTGAACATTGGTA
The DNA here is from genome assembly GCF_040412425.1 of Macrobrachium rosenbergii. Lineage (NCBI taxonomy): Eukaryota > Metazoa > Arthropoda > Malacostraca > Decapoda > Palaemonidae > Macrobrachium > Macrobrachium rosenbergii. Next base: position 70,297,197 of record NC_089743.1, read on the forward strand.
AGGGCAGAGGAAACCCCGGCAATTCCTTGGGAAAGGATGTACATTTTCGCCTGTGGGGTAACGAGCTTAAACCAGCAGAACCCAGACCCTGCAAGGACAACCACATGTAGAACTCACTTCGGTTCTTCTTCCCTTCCTCCAAGGTTGAAAGGTGATCAAGTCTCCGGCGTGTGTTGGCTTTATCGAAGTGGGTAATATGTATAGGCTGGGCAAATGTTCGTTACATCCTATTACGTTGTATCCTGGTGTATTCTTCTTCTGACCCTGTAGGCTAACCTTTGAAGAGTCAAGTTTGGCGCTTAAGAAAGAGGATAATTTAATATAAAACTGAATGAAAGATAAATGATCAGATATTCTTCAAACATTCTATCATAGGTTTTGAATATATTTGCAAACAAACATCTCAGACGAATTTCTACAAAAGATTGCACATTCCAATTTCCCATTCTTAAGCATTTTCACGATACCTACAGTAATCGATTTGCTCTTATAAAAGGGCAGTAGCAAAGTACTAAAAGACAGAATCTATCACAAGAGTAACAATATAAAATTAATAATAGCCAATAATACCGTAACGATGTCAAATTAAATAAAAAACACCAATGTCTTGAGAGAAAATTTCTTTCTTTAGCTCAGTTTAACGCATTTCCATTAATATTGTAAAGATAACAAAGATAAGAAGCCAGAGAATAAGATAAAAAAAATCAGCAAAAAAAAACTTCAGTCACGAAGTCTTCCTGAGTTGGCAAAATATTTCAACTTACAGGGTTTCCAGAATTAAACGTGCAACAACTCAGGTTTTTAGCGAAACATACGCAGTCTCTCTCTCCAGTTTTGGGTGTGAAATGATAGTAATAATGATCATGATAACAGCGCAAAGAAATATCAACGTCTATAAGGCTACATGATAATAATGTTACCAGTACAAGCGTCGAGTGAAACGTCATCACACAACCAGTAAAAGGTTTTCCTAGACTCATAATATAAACTATCAGCCGTTGAAACCTCAGTCGTTCCATGTTAGATAACAATCATTCAGACTTACCAACATACATATATTTTTTGTCATATTTTCGAGTTCCATGTTATGTTTTGGTAGGTATTTTCTGGAATAAGAGCCCTGTGATTTTTCCACCATCATTTGCGTTTATCATAATTCCATAAATAGCTTAATATCCATGTTACCCAGTGCTTCCGTTGGATGGTTTAGAAGCAGACTGGTGCTTCCGTTGACTTTCAGATCGACTCAAAACTCTTATACATAATCAGTGCTTACCTGCTGTTAACGCCGGTGAATTGATAGCAGTTATACACTGCAGCAGAAATGGAGGAAGGGAGTAAGAGAAAAATATTCGAAAGATATCAATATTACAACCTAGGAACCTAATCAAAATGCACGATAGATGCAGAGAAAATTAATAACAGTTCAGTGTATTCTATGAACAAAAGTTTATGAAAAAGTAAATCTTTGGTAACTTATATATGCAATTAGGTCTCTCTCTCTCTCTCTCTCTCTCTCTCTCTCTCTCTCGTAGTGGGATGGATGCCAGGCCGACGCTCGATCCCTAGGCAAGGAAAGGACGACCTAGGAAAGTTCTATCTAATACATTATTTTTAAATATTGAATGAGGTGCTTGGTGGTCAGCTAATTGTTGTGGATCGGAGCCAGGGTGAAAACCGCACACACACTCATATTCCACTATATCTTATATAAAAAGGTTAGGTAGCTACGAAGTAATCCCTCAATCTGGTGGGTGGAACTCTTCCTCCATTATTCTCTCTCTCTCTCTCTCTCTCTCTCTCTCTCTCTCTCTCCGTGCATGAGCATTAGCAACATCAATATTCAGTGACATGCCGAGTTTTAAGAAGACACTTAAACCAACTGTAATAAAGTATTGAAAGTCACGTTAACAAAGTCTGCATCAAAGCATTTCCAACACAAAGTTTAAGCGCGAGCGTTTGGCTAAGTCAATAAATGGGAAATCAATGTGACGCAGTGATATTTAGCAAAAAATGATTAGTATAAAAAGAGAGATATGATTCCAGTTGTTAATAATTTCACAGGAATATGGATCATCCAGAGAATGGAAGTTAAATAAGCAATAAAGTTCATCTCTTGTGGCGATGGTGTTCTTCAGATGCTCTATGTGTCATTCACCTGTCATCCAGCGGAACAATAAAACTTTCCCTTTTCAAGATCACTTTCCTGCAAGACCAGATCCATCCGGATTAAGCCACGTAACCAAACCATTTTTATCGGTTAAGTTCTTATCTGAACAAGTCCTCAAAAAATTAACCAGTCGAAAGTTGAAGAGTCACTGTAGAAAGTATGAAAGGTCTTGTTAAGAATTCTTGATTATATGCGCTGTAAAATTATATAAATATTCTGGACTTTTCAGTAAGTAATATTAATAATAACATGACCAAAGAATCCTAAGCATTGGAACCAGACTGGAGTGATGACGGCAAACCAAAAGCCATTCACGGTGAATGTCCATCCAAGGAGGTCTGCAGCCTTATCTGCGGTGAAGGCAAAAGTGCGGAGAGATCCAGTCTCGCTTGAGCAAGGTTTTGTACCCCTTCGGTGCCACAACAAAGGCAACCAGACGCACGCAATCCACGTACAGAAGCAAATGCAAGGTCATGAAAAAGCAAGACAAATCGAAAGCGATCGTATATTTGCATTAAGTGAGCGTTCCCAGTCCCGCGGTGCGGCAGCTACATTCACTGGTTGCTACAGTGACTCGTGCCTGTAGAGTAGCGTGTTAGTTGAATATTTTATGGAATCAATATATGTCTGACAGGTTAAAAAAAAAGGCGGGAATTTTTAAACCAACTTATTGAAGAAAGTAGGCACAAACTTACGTTCTGTGTATGTGTGTTGTGCAATTGAAACCTCAAAATTTCAAGCGAATGTGCAATGCATTACTACCCTAAAGCAATTCTCCTTGTATTTGTAATTTACTTACATTTTTATCGTTTTATTTTTTAATTTGTTTTTTCTTTTGTTATAACTGATTTCTTCTTTCCGTATCTCCTATTACCTTCTGTTACTCCTTCCAAATCAACACCATATTCTTTAGGAGCTTGTATTGCAAGTTAGTGGCCCTTGTGGACTTATACGAATAGGTTCATCTTCTGAATAATAGTGATAATAATGTATGTATATATATATATATATATATATATATATATATATATATATAGCATACACACACATATATATACAGTATATATGTGTGCGTGTGTGTGTAACATCATTACAGACTCAAGCCTGAAGCCCTGTGCAGAAAATTTCAACAGCCTTAGCCACTTTATGTTACCTTAACTGGAGGTACATCGGCAGTAATGATTAACAACCCACGGAATCAGTGCATTGTTTGTCGCTATCTTCGAGGCACTTTTTTGCTTCACTGATGTGAAGGGTCTCCTGTTCCAGTGCTTCTTCCACCCTGTCTACCCAGCTTTCTTTCTCATGAACTCACAAACTGAATATCATGTCACCAGAGAATCGTCCTTTATTCTCTCCGCATGACCACCCTCTCAAAACACTCGCAAACAATGTTTTTCTGCTTTGCTTCCAAATATTATACTGCATCTTTGTCATACTTATACATTTAACTGCTTCAGCTACGACTTCTACAAAAATTAAGTCCCTCTCTGTATGTGTTCTTAAATAGTCTATCTGAAACTTAATCGACTGAGAGGGTGAAGGGCACTTGGCTACCAACTTTATCCTAAAAGTTTTGCTGATAACTGGGAGGTTAGATCCACATCATTTTCAGGGACATTTATAACGGAAATATATATATATATATATATATATATATATATATATATATATATATATATATATATATATATTAAATATTTTGAAAATAATGAACACATATATATATATATAGTATACAATTTTTCTCGTAGGGAATTTTTATTCAGTGCTGAAGTATTTGTGGCATTTCATATTATTTCAAGATTACAGTTCTCGGATTCCGAAACCATTTCTTTTAACAAGGCAAGGACAAAATTTATAGCTATTTTGTTTCATATACTATCTTTTGCGCAGCCAGTAGTCCCTGACTATCGTTATCTTAATAAATAACGAAAACATGACACAGTATAAATGCTAATACAGTAAAACTTTAAACTTGGAAAACAAGAATCCGAAAAATATTGAAAATTAATACAGAAATATGAATGTCCAGATAGGTTCACGAAACCAGTCTTCCTGCTCAGGTATGAGTCTCGATAGCTTAGCAAAGGAATTCCGCTATTCGTGGGCTACAATCGTTAAAACTATTTTTGATAAACACCTAAAGCCCCATCAATACAGAATTTACTAACTTGTTACGTATGAAGTATTACTCTAAATGATACACGCCAAAAGGACTTTTATGTATTTATTAATCTAGCATTACAGACATCACATTACATGATTACACACACACACACACACATATATATATATATATTACATATACATATATATATATATATATATATATATATACACATGTGTGTATGTATGTACCTGTATATACATATAGTAAAATGTATATATATATATATATATATATATATATATATATATATATATATATATATATATATATATATATACATATATACAATAGTAAATGTATATATATATATATATATATGCATATATTATATTATATATATATATATATATATATATATTGTGTACGTATTTATGAGCAATTTTTTACCCTTTCACTATGTCTCTCTTTCCGCGTGCGTGTGTGGTATGTGTTCGTGAGTGCATGTAGAACCTTAACTTTTACATACTTTACCCACGAGCTGCTTTCCCTTAAGTTCATTAACCTCCAACATTCGACTTTATTTTCAGATCATTTCACTCCTTTTGCTGGGCGTGATCGCTGTGACGGTATTCGCCCGTCCCGACGAGAGCCAGGGTCTTCAGAACGACAGCGAAGAAGAAGAAGAGAAGCGGCCATACAGCTTCGCCTGGGCTGCATCCCGGTATTACCATGGCATTCCAGACCGCGAGCATCAGGAACAGAGAGGAGAGGATGGCATTACGAGGGGAGTCTTCAGGTAAGCGTCAGTCCTCTGTCATTCTAAGTGCGTGCTTGCAAACATATATGCTTGTACAGTACAGTAAATCACATGGTCGTAGAAAGGTAGACCTGTGAGGTCAAGGAAAGGGGTTGAGACTAGAGATCTCACCGGTGAAGACTTGCGGGAAAGCTAGAACGCTGTACTTTTCTGACTCCACCCACTTTGAATTGA